>NC_136483.1:199082240-199174740 GCF_053919585.1 Euprymna scolopes
TCGAATTAACATTATTTTGTACTTTACATCAATTGTCAAAGAAAATTATTTCTTCACCTTTAAGTTTTCATGTTGAGGAATTGTACAGTAAATTGCGACGATGTGCAAACCGAAAATAAAGCATTCTTCATCAGTCATACTCTTGTTTCTCATTTTCAGATTCTTGCTAGCATTACAAATATATTTTTATATTTCTGGTTTAGACATTGTATATTTTATTGAAATAAATTACTGATCAGATATCAGACATAAGTAATTTAAATACATAAAAAATTAACTAAATATTAACAACCTTCAACCATTATCGCAACCAGTTTCTACATTCATCCATAGCCTTGAGCCCCTGGAGGGGCATAGGCCATCTACAACTTTTGTAGATGTTTTTGTAGCGAGGAGTTCTATTTACAGGGTGAGGGTGCTGGCCTCATGTCCAACCTGCCCAGAAGGTACATACAGGCCTAGCCTTCCTAAATAGTCACCCATCTGGTACTGGCCAGGCTCAATGTTGCTTAACTTGGGTGATCTGGCGAGAACTGGTGTGTCAACGTGTTTGTGCTGTACCAACAAGTTTTTATATCAATCCCCAAAATAAGAATACAGCTCCTTGCAAGTTATGTCAAACCATCACATCAAAAGGTGGCAAATCAGCAAACAATTTTACAATGACTAATATGTCAAACCATCTTGGAAAGGTTCCTTCGAAAGAAGCAAAAGTTGCCAATAGGAAAAGGAAGCACAATGACATTCCAGGAACAAGTGGCAGCAACTTTGAGCCTCCAATGAAAATGATTACAGGTCAAAAGAGATCCTTTATCTGATGAGAAAAATGATTACTGTTGATGGTCAACCATATTCTGTAACATCTGACATTGGATTTAATAATCTTATTACAAAACTTTGTTCAAATTGCAGCATTCCATCAAAAAAGTACCTCATTGCAAAATAATTTTCAATATATTTACAAAAGTAAAACAAAAATTCAACTGTTTCTTACTGAAATTAGCAGAATTTCATGAACTATAGACATTTGAACAGCTACAACATATAATGCTCCCTTTCTGAGTTTGACAGATCATTGATTTTCAAATGACTTTGAACAGTGCAGAGCTGTGCTTAGAGTGGTTCCATTCCCTGGTGCATACACAGGTGCAATAATAAGTGAAGAATTGCATAATGGATGAGTATAAAATCTTCAATAAAATTTTTTTAGTACGAAATATGTTTGCTGGGGGTCAGAGAATGTGGTTTAGAATAACTATCATAAATTGTAACTCAGGCTAACAGAAATACAGTTTCTCACTTGAATCGCTTTCTATTAGCAATTAGAAAAGTAACAGAAATACAGTTTCTCACTTGAATCGCTTTCTATTAGCAATTAGAAAAGTAACAGAAATACAGTTTCTCACTTGAATCGCTTTCTATTAGCAATTAGAAAAGTAACAGAAATACAGTTTCTCACTTGAATCGCTTTCTATTAGCAATTAGAAAAGTAACAGAAATACAGTTTCTCACTTGAATCGCTTTCTATTAGCAATTAGAAAAGTAACAGAAATACAGTTTCTCACTTGAATCGCTTTCTATTAGCAATTAGAAAAGTAACAGAAATACAGTTTCTCACTTGAATCGCTTTCTATTAGCAATTAGAAAAGTAACAGAAATACAGTTTCTCACTTGAATCGCTTTCTATTAGCAATTAGAAAAGTAACAGAAATACAGTTTCTCACTTGAATCGCTTTCTATTAGCAATTAGAAAAGTAACAGAAATACAGTTTCTCACTTGAATCGCTTTCTATTAGCAATTAGAAAAGTAACAGAAATACAGTTTCTCACTTGAATCGCTTTCTATTAGCAATTAGAAAAGTAACAGAAATACAGTTTCTCACTTGAATCGCTTTCTATTAGCAATTAGAAAAGTAACAGAAATACAGTTTCTCACTTGAATCGCTTTCTATTAGCAATTAGAAAAGTAACAGAAATACAGTTTCTCACTTGAATCGCTTTCTATTAGCAATTAGAAAAGTAACAGAAATACAGTTTCTCACTTGAATCGCTTTCTATTAGCAATTAGAAAAGTAACAGAAATACAGTTTCTCACTTGAATCGCTTTCTATTAGCAATTAGAAAAGTAACAGAAATACAGTTTCTCACTTGAATCGCTTTCTATTAGCAATTAGAAAAGTAACTGAAATACAGGATCAGCTGTTCACGATGTTAGAACATGGTGGAATTCAACATATTACTGAAAATAGATTTTTAAAAATGAAAAGTTCTTGTAATGTGTGATGTTGATAAGATTCCTATCTTAACAATTTACTAATGCGGATTTGTTTAAAAAAACTATTCTGTTCCTGAGTTCATTTGAAGAAATCACCACAGAAGCAAGTTACAGAACATCAACCATATTAATGATAATACGTACAAATTTAGCTTGTTACCATTATTGAACAATTCAGGTTATCAATCGAAGCAAGATTTTCATCTATAATATAAATTTCACCTGTCTGTTTAAATGTATGCATGTATGTATGTATGTATGTATGTATGTCTGCCTAAAACTTTTGACAGAAGCGAAGAATTTTCACATTTTGAAACTTGATGTCTCGAATGACAAATATCAAAAAATTGGCCAAAAACATTAATTCCTTCACTCTCAATTGGGCAGTTTTCTACAAGGAGGGGCCGATTTTTTGCGACCCATTTTTGCAAGTTATCATATCGGTTGGATTGATTTTGCCTAATTTTAATGTTCCGAACTTCCGGTCGCGTCATGAAGTAGCGTCAGATTTTCTTTCACTTTCTTTTCTATCTTCGCGTCATGGTTTCAAGCCTGCCTGCCTACTCTCACTTTTTTCTTTTGCTCAACACACACCTCCAAACACCTGGGCAACGCCAGGCATCCAGGCTAGTCCTACCTAAATGATAAAAACTTGTGTATGTCTACTTTCCAGATTCTTTGTTGATTCAAATATTAATTTTTAAAAATTGTCATAGAAAACATATGTAGAACTGGATTCTATATCTTCTTTCCACTGACAATAATGAAGCAGAATAAGCAGGATTACACTACCCTGCTGAGGGTGAAGAAGTTCGAAAATGTGTAAATTATAACATGACAACTTTGAAGCCACAAAAAACAGTAAAAATATCACAAAAGATGTTTTCATCACTTCTAATATAAGAAGGCAATAAGAGGTAAAAGTACAACTATTGCTAATTTAATTTCGCCCTTCATTTTTGAGGTGTGAAAAGTGAACATTGCATCATTTATAATAGCAAAATTTCACTGATGGACAATTTTTAAAGTATCATCAAATAAAACTGAGTTAAATGACAGTAAATATGAACATTTAACGTAATTCTATACATAATGATTATTATGCCTATTTTTTTTTTTAAACAATGGCAGCTGCAACTTACTTCATTATAAGGCAATAAAAATGCTGATATGTTCAATTTGTATATATATATATATATATATATATATATATATATATATATATATGAACAAATGATTAATAAAACATGTTAAAAGACATCTTGAAAAAGAGTTAAAAACATATTTAATTTTAAAAAAGGAAACACAAGATAAGTAGATAGTCCTTAATCTGCGGAGTTTCGAAGAAATACTCTCCTTCTCATCAGAGGGCAGGAATTAGCAAAATGCAGGATCGGATTTTGCATATAAAAGTATTTAATGAAACTACAAGTAACTCACAGATCTTACTTGGTTAAAAAAGGGTGAGGTAAGGGGAACAAGAGGCAAAAGAAAAATGATAAAAAGATTTCACATGAATGGATAGTCCGGTGAAGGGTAAAAATCCAAAAATGGTAAAATCCAAAAAGGTCGAATTTAAAATTTCAATCCAATGGGTAAATTCCAAATGGTCCAAAATGATCCAAAAGGCAGAGTTCCTTGGGAAAAAGCGCAAATGGAATGAATTCCAAATCATTAAAAGAAAAGCACTGAAGAGAATATTTAAAAACACGTCTGTCAAGGCTGGATGAATTTAAAAAATTAAGGTTTAAAAAAAACAAAAAAACAAACCGAAAATCGATGAAGGTTTAAATTTGAAAAGCAAGGTCAAACTTATATATATATATATATATATATATATATATATATATATATATATATATATATATTGTTTCACCTGTTTTTTAATTATTTTTTTTCTTCTTCCAATTAATACACTATAGCGCTACTTTATTTAAAACGTATATTTTCACTTATGGGTTTCTCTTGCTTTGATTATAAATAAAAATCCCTCGATCCAGCTCTAGAAGAGTGAAGGCGAAACCGGTCAGCTGGCCCCACATTAAAAAAAAAAAATATTTTCTCTACTTCTTTAATCATGAATATCAACAAAACATGTCTTCCCTTCATAGTTGCAATATGTGATGTGTGTGTGTGTGTGTGTGTGTGTGTGTGTGTGTGTGTGTGTGAACGTGAACTGCCAGTATATATTCAGACTGCGGGCAATATTTGTTCGAACTCGCACGCCTAAAAAAAAAAAAGAAAAAAGACAAACAAGCACTCTTGAGTAATCACATCGATTCTTGACACATGTAACGTTATCAGAAAGACTCTATGTAGTGGCTCAATATTTGTTTTTATTTTTTTTTAATTGTGACAGGGTGAACGTATTGGTGTTAAAATGAATTCAATATTACATATGAACTAGGGGGGAAAAACACTTTTAAATTAGTAAATTAGCCGACAAACTGGCATAAATACGAAATGGTCTACAGTCGATTTAAAAGTTGAGTCAAAGCATACGTGTAAGATGAAAAGAAATATATTCCTTTAGTGAGTTATACAAAAATAATTTGAACTAATTCAATTGTTTCTGAAAAAATCATTTGTTTCATAGCGTAATTCTTTTTTCTTTTTTTTTTTAAATAAATTATTTTTATATAATTCGCTAAAATACTTTATTTCTTTTCATTTTACGTATTCTTCATTTCAAGTTTTATATCGGCTAGCGTTCATCTTGGAAAAGTGCCAGTATGTCGGTTAGTTTACTAATTTAAAAAGTATTGTGCTCTTTTTCTGTTTCTTCCGTAATACCTAATTAATTATTACGTTAATACGTTCAACATGTCATAATCTGTAACATACAAATGTTGAGCTACTGCACACCGTCTTTCTGATTTCATTGGTTGGGAGACGACGTGATTCCACATAGTAGCTGTACCACCCGGCGTTACCTAGGAGTCCTTTCACTTTCACTTTCGTTTTTTTCTTTTTTTTTTTTTTTTTTTTTAACTCTGACTTCTTTCTTTTATCATTTTTTTTATTTTACAAATTTATTTTTTTTTTTTTACAAGGATGTTGGAAAGTTAAATTTAATTATTACGATATCGGTTAGTCACTAAGTTGTTAATTCAGCCAAAATAATAAATAAAACTATAACTGATTATCAACGAGTCATAGTTTTATAACAAGGTAATGTTGTTTTAACCTCTACTTATAAAATGAGTAGTATGGAAACCAGATGTTGCCCGGGATTGAATGATGATCAACGAATGTTTCACACTCCCATATTTTTATTGTCATTGAAATCGGTGACGTCACCCAGTTTCCAATCAAATCAATTGATTGCCTGCTCTAGTTGACGACGCATCGTGGTGTACCGGGATGAAGCTTCACATGCCCCCCCCCCCAACAGTGACTTATTCCACAATACATTGTAGTCTACATTGCACTGTTGATTTTATAAAATTAATTTATATATAGAATTGCATATAATGGTTTGAGTTAAAGCTTAAAATGCGAAAGTCAAGTATCACACTTCAGTTGTGCTCTAAACAGAAACATTCATTATGTAAAAACTATATCGCCAAAATACTAATAGACTTTAGAAACATCAATGCCATGATACGGATGTTTTAAACTTTATAAGATGTGAATTTTAAAAACTGTATGGCCAAGATATAGATAGACTTTTAAAAATATGGTAAAGATGGCCAGGACGTTTCTGAATTTTAGAGATGTGGATTGGTTATTCATATTATTTGGGTTCATTCGACTACTGTTCTCATTTTCACAACGTTTCGGTCGATATAACCTCAGACCTTCTTCAGGTTTATCTTTTCGAACTCAACAATGTTTCCGTCGAACTCTGGAATTTGGATGGAATTTCGAGCGGAACCCTTTATTTACTCCACGAGGGTAGCATGCTCTTGTTCTGTCAGCCATGACTGGATAGAGGTCCTAAGTAATTCGCATTTGTATTTTTCGGTCGCCCACACTGAGGATTGAACCTTCAACCTTCAGGATAATATCACTTTTTATAATTGATTTTTCCAAGTAATCTAACCACTGCCCAATGGGTCCTTGCGGACAATTCTAGTACAAATTTTAAGAGCTTTAAACCTATTTTTATTTCTAGTAATAAGTAAAAACATTAATATATATGCATAAATATATGTTACTATATAGTAATAATTAGTAATAAATAGTGATATTTACAACTAGAAATAAAAATAGGTTTAAGGCTCCTAAAATTCGTACTAGAATTTTCCGCAAGGACCCGTGGTGCAATGGTTAGAATACTTGGTAAAATCAATTGTAAAAAGTGATATTCTCTTGAAGGCTGAAGATTAAAAAACAATATAGATAGACCTTAAAGGCTATATATATATATATAGACTTTAAAAACAATATGTTAAAGCTTTAATACAATATAGCCAAAAAACAATATGGCTAGACTATAGGTAGATATTAATAACAATATTGCCAATATATACATATACTTTAAAAACAAGGATATAGATAGACTTTAATAATGATATGATCAATATTAAGCAGTATTTAAAAACAATATCGCCAGGATATATGTAGACTTTTAAAACAATATGCCCTGAATATAGATTAGCTTTAAAAACAATATGGCTAGGATATAGATATGGGAATTATGCAAACAGCTGCATCTCGAATGCACAAACAAATAGTACAAGCTTAAGCCGGTAGCAGTACTTGAAAATGAGAATCCAAAAATCTTATGGAACATGGACATACAAACAGACACACCTATCCAAGCAAGAAGACCGGATGTCGTAATAATTAACAAGAAAGAAAAGTCCTGTCAAATCATAGACTTTGCTGTCTCAGCTGACCACAGGGTGAATATCAAAGAAAAAAAGAAAGAAAACTGAGCAAATACACAGAGCTGGCCAGAGAACTAAAAGGGATGATGAAGAAAATCAGGATAATACCTATAATAATAGGAGCACTGGGAACAATACACATGAGCCATATGCGCGAGCCAGACAAACTGAATAAGCATTATATGCAACTAAGAACATTTAAACTACAAGTACTCTATCCCCTCCTCCATCCACTCCCACTGCTCCATCCCCCCAAAAGAGTGATACAAAATAACTGAGAAGGGTCAAGGAAGATGGAAAGACCAAAGAGAGAGCACTGACCAGACCTCCACTGGACAAGTGCAAAGAGAACTAGGACCTTGGAGAGGCTTATTATTATTCCAGTGGAGACCAATGGCCAATGCCAGTGAGAAATCAATGGTAAGCGGCTGTTGCGATAATGCAAATGCATTTGCAAATGTTATCAATGAGGTGGAGAGTACTGGAAATCTGGGGAGACTTGTTGTCACACAGCTTCCAGGGAACACCACAAGTTGTTTTCTTTAATGGCCTGTGTGAAAGCTTCTTGTGTGCGAATAATAATGCACATAGATGACCTGAAGTTGTTTGTAAAAATTGAAAAGAAACTAGAGACGCTCATAAACGCAATCAGAATCTTCAGTCGGAATGTCCGAACGGACTTCGGCATGGAAAAGTGTGAGGGGAAAACTGGTAGTAACGGAAGGTAGGATACATGGAATCGTGAATCTGGAACTGTATACTTGTAAATTACCCCTACATTCCCCCCCCACAATTTTTTTGTGTGTCATCAAAAACTAACGCCACACCAAATGAACGAGGAGAGTCAAGGAGGATGGAAAGACTGAGGAGAGAAAGCATTAACCTCTGCTGGATGAGTGCAAAAAAAAAATAAATAAACACTGGGAGTTTGGGGAGGCTTTTTGTCACCCAAATTTCAGTGAAAGCCAATGGTCGCTGCCAACGAGAAATCAATGGTAAGCTGCTGTTATGATAATGCAAATCCATCTGCAAAGGTTATCAAAAGGGGTGGAGAGTACTGGAAATCTGAGGAACTTGTTGTCACTCAGACTCCAGAGAACACCACAAGTTGTTCTCAAAGAGAAATCTTTGATGATGGCCTGTGTGACTACTCGTAATGAGTAAACAATAAGTATTGAACGGTGTTCAGGTTTTGTAGAGATTGTAACATGCGAGTGGAATTGTTATTAGATAATGAGATTTTTTATGCGAATATATTTATGACTATGAAAGTATACACACACACACACACGCACACATATGTACATACATATATATAATGTATATATATATATAATTTGAGGTTGCTATTTTCCAAAGGTAGGTTAACCAGTGAAATATAACGAGGTTCATACGAGAGTGCTCAATACAGAAGTAGAGCAAGTTACATTTGTCTTTACATGAGCAGTAGTTTGTTGCTACACAGTCATGAGCATGTTTCGGTCTACCAGTCCGTTTTCAGAAATAAAGGTTGTTGCCTGATGAGGTCTCTAGTTAATAAATACTAGTAGACCGAAACATGCTCATGACTGTGTAGCAACAAACTACTGCTTATGTAAAGACAAATATATTATATATATATATATATATATATATATATATATTTGAGATTTTTATATATATCTATAATATAAAGCTGAACGTCTGTGTGTGTGTGTCCAAAATTAATACATGATTAATTGAACCAACTTTACTAAAAAAGACGAACTTCACTTTTTTTAATGTTGATTTAGCGTCCAAAATTAATACATGATTAATTGAACCAACTTTACTAAAAAAGACGAACATCACTTTTTTTAATGTTGATTTTAGCGTCCAAAATTAATACATGATTAATTGAACCAACTTTACTAAAAAAGACGAACTTTACTTTTTTTTAATGTTGATTTTAGCGTCCAAAATTAATACATGATTAATTGAACCAACTTTACTAAAAAAGACGAACATCACTTTTTTTAATGTTGATTTTAGCGTCCAAAATTAATACATGATTAATTGAACCAACTTTACTAAAAAAGACGAACATCACTTTTTTTAATGTTGATTTTAGCGTCCAAAATTAATACATGATTAATTGAACCAACTTTACTAAAAAAGACGAACATCACTTTTTTTAATGTTGATTTTAGCGTCCAAAATTAATACATGATTAATTGAACCAACTTTACTAAAAAAGACGAACATCACTTTTTTTAATGTTGATTTTAGCGTCCAAAATTAATACATGATTAATTGAACCAACTTTACTAAAAGACGAACATCACTTTTTTTAATGTTGATTTTAGCGTCCAAAATTAATACGATTAATTGAACCAACTTTACTAAAAGACGAACATCACTTTTTTTAATGTTGATTTAGCGTCCAAAATTAATACATGATTAATTGAACCAACTTTACTAAAAAAGACGAACTTCACTTTTTTTAATGTTGATTTTAGCGTCCAAAATTAATACATGATTAATTGAACCAACTTTACTAAAAAAGACGAACATCACTTTTTTTAATGTTGATTTTAGCGTCCAAAATTAATACATGATTAATTGAACCAACTTTACTAAAAGACGAACATCACTTTTTTTAATGTTGATTTTAGCGTCCAAAATTAATACATGATTAATTGAACCAACTTTACTAAAAAAGACGAACATCACTTTTTTTAATGTTGATTTTAGCGTCCAAAATTAATACATGATTAATTGAACCAACTTTAAAAAAAAAAAAAAAAAAAAGACGAACATCACTTTTTTAATGTTTGTTTTTAGCGTTCAAATTTACGAGATTACTAAATGAATTAATCAAACGAGGTGAATTTCACTTTTTAATGTTTGTGTGCAGCATCCAAAATTTTGACATGACTAAATGAACAAATCTCAGTAAACGAGACAAATTTTTTTAATGTTTGCTTTCAGCATCCTACATTATGACATGAAAATTTGAACGAATCTCTTTTCACTCACAAGATGGCGTGTCTATTCTAAGACCCGTTCTTAACATAGGGATGTTGCGACTGACCAAAGGAGGTTGGGGGTGCGTTCCGAAAGCCATTATTACCACGAGGAGCTTGGGGGTTGGTCGACAACAACAACAACAGCAACAACAACAGTACTTTACTGTTTTTACGACGGGGGGGGGGGGAGTTGGTTATAGAATTTTTTTTTTTTTTTTTTTTTACACAGTGATCACCACTTATCAAGGCCCGGAAGCCACTCAGGGATAAGGATTATTGCAAGTAAATCACGTTAGTGAGGAGATTTTATGAAGTGTTTAATTAGGGGGGGCGGTTCATTAGGAATTTGTTATCATTAGACTTGAAGACATCCAAGTTGTAGTCCGGAGGGAAGCAGGCAGACGGAACAGAGTTCCACAGGCGTGCAGTTCTAAGAAAGAAGCTTTGCTCATGAAATCCGCGTTTTGATTTAGGCACAGATATAGAGTGGGGGAAATTTTTCACAGTGGATTCAGCTAGACGGGTGTTTTTCATGAAAGATTGGCGAGGGGGGACCAGAGATTGGAGTTCAGACGAGCACCTGCCATGAAAATAACGATAAAACAAGGATAGGCTCGCAACGTCTCTTCTGTAGGAGAGGGGTTGCAGGGTAGAGAAAAGGGCATCCCCCACTAAACCACGAAGTCTATTTTGTACTCTGTCAAGGCATGATAGGCTGTTTTTGGCAGCTCCTGCCCAGATATGGCAACAGCATTCCATCCTTGGCCGTACTTGGCTTTTATATAGATAGAGAATTGCATCAGTAGTGAGATATCTTCTGGAGCGGTAGAAGGATCCCATCATCTTTCCTGCGACCTTGGCAACAGACTTGATGTACGTGTTCCATTTCAGATCAGGAGTAAAGGTCAAACCCAGAAGCTTGTCAAAACACGGGGCCTCACCCAGACGAGAGCCATCCATCACAATTGATGCCAGCTGGGGATCAGAGCGTTGATGATGTAAGGATAGGAGTTTGGTTTTAGATGCATTAAAGGTAACTAGCCACATCTTCCCCCACTGAACCACGCGCTCGAGATCAGAGGAGAGAGAATCCGAGAGAACTTCGTCATTTACAGCCTTTGATGTGTTGCCGTAGATGGTCGTGTCATCAGCATAGATGTCAACGAATGATTTAAGTATGTGTTTAGGGAGGTCATTGATGTAGATCAGGAAGAGAGTTGGGCCCAGGATTGACCCCTGAGGGACTCCAGCATTTATATTGCAGGCCTCCGATTTTTGTCCATCTACCACTACTCTTATGAGCCTATCGGAGAGAAATGATTTAATGATTGAGAAAACATTTCCAGTTATACCGTAGCTGGAAATCTTGTGAAGTAGACCCTTATGCCATACTTTGTCAAAGGCCTTTGATATGTCAAGAGCAATTGCCCTAGAAAGGAAGCCTTTGTCAAGAGATTCACTAATCCTGTGGGATATAACCGTCAGCACATCTGCGGTAGATCTTGCAGAGCGGAAACCATATTGTGTGTCACTAAGAAGGTTATTCCTGCTGAGGTGGTTGACTATTTCTCTATTTAATATTGATTCCAGTAACTTACTCATAACACAGAGAAGACTTATTGGTCTGTATTGAGAGGGAGATGACTTATCACCTGAATTCTTAAATACAGGGCAAACTGATGAGGTCTTCCAGGGGGTCGGAAAGCACTTCTCCTTAAGGCAGCGCTTAAATAGTTTCGTAAGTATGGGAGCAAGTTCTGGTTGAAGCTTTTTTAACACTATAATTGGGATGCCATCAGGGCCAGTTGCTTTACTGGAATCTAGGTTTTTTATTAGCTTGGCGACCTCATGCACGGATATTTGTATGTTACCTAGCTTGTTCTGTGTTATAGGAGGAAATATGGGGAGTTGATGGCCTTCGTCGCATAGGGTAGAATTAGCTGCAAAGTTCTTTGCAAATAGTTTGGCCTTATCTGACGCTGACGAGATAACCTCTGGTCCATTGATAATGGTTGGGATAGAACGCACACTTCTGTTCAGTATCCTATTTGTTATTTGCCAAAACTGGTGGGAACCAAGCCGCTGATCAGCTACCTTGGATTTAACAGACTGGGCATATAGCTCTCTTGCATTTTTTATTACTCTTTTACAGTGGTTGCTGGCAGTCCTGAAAGCAGCCTTAGTCTCAGTGCATCTATTACGTTGGTAGTTATGGAAAAAGTGATTTCTGTGCGCGATAGCAGCAGCACATTCTGGGGAGAACCATGGCTGGCTGTTAGGTTTTTGTTGGAATTTTTTAGATGGTATGAATTGGTCTATGCCTACAATTAACCATTCGGTCAGATCTGATACTATAGAGGACACTTCCTTTTTAAATATGGAGTGCAGAGGTAAATCAGATATGAATGTACGGAAGCTATCCCAGTCAGCCATAGAGTATCGGTATACAGTACGGTGGAGGGGTACGTCTGGGGGCTTCTTACATTTTGTTTTTATCTTAACTGATACGACGGAGTGGTCGGAGGATCCTAAAGGAGAATGAATGGTACATGAACATAGCTCAGGGGAAGTTGAAAGAAAAAGGTCTAAGAGGCTTGCATATTGATTGGGTGTATCGGGCACACGGGTGGGTTCGCGAACAATCTGAGTGAGGTCATAAGCAATGGCAAAATCATGACAAAACCTCCCCTCATCATCTGTCTTATTTGAATGGGTCAGCCATTCCACGTTATGGACGTTGAAGTCACCACAGATGTGGATGTTAGCCGAGGGATGTGCAGACAGTATGTGGTCTATTTTCTCAGATATGCTCTTAAAGATAGTAACTCCGCTGTTGTGGGGCCTATAGAGGGCAAATATAAATGCAGTGGTGTTAGCAAGTGCAACCCTGAAGCACATATAGGGTAAATTAGGATCTTCTCTAGAGATATCCCTGCCACATGGGAAGCCATCCTTAATGTAGGCACATATTCCATGCCCATGGCGATCTTGGGAGTCAGATTTAGCTGTTAAATTGGAGTATCCATTAATTATGAACTCATTTAGGGAAGTGGTCGGTCCTATTCCAGTTTCACATAGAAATAATATGTCCGGTTTCGTCTCCTATAATTGGGTTTCAACCTCTGGAAGGTTGGAACGTAGACCCCTGATATTGGAGAAGGAGACCTGGTAGTAGGGGTCTACGCTGGAAGATGGGGTTCTAGGTTTAATCGAGTTTTTATTCTGGAGATATTTCATGTTGAGGTTTTGGGATTTGTGGAATAGGTCGGCATACTTGGTTAGAGCAGTACAGAGAGGGAAAGTAAGAGAGAAAAAGACAGGAAAAATTTTTTTTTTATTTGTAGCACACGAAAAGGTAAAGCCGTAACAATTACCCACTAGTATGGCATCGAGAGGCCCCACCAGAGACTACTGCATGGTCCAGATCCACTCACCAAATGGCAATACAGCAGTCCCAGTACTTTGCGCCTGCTGATAGGACAGCCTCCTTAGTGGTTAATCCAAGGTTCGGGTTCCTATTTTGACTATCAGGCAGATAACGTCAGCCCAGACAAAACGTTTACCTCCAGCACCCTTACTAGTGACATGGCAACAAGGACAGACAAAGACAGAAAAATATCCGACATCTCAGACTACTGGTCACCAAGTAGTACCGACCTTTAAACAGCTTTTTCTTCACCCTTTGTCAGAAACATCACTCATTGAATGAGGACTGAATGACAAAATAGGAGAAGCGAGAGTTACTGGAGCTGCCGATAACACATCCACTGTATTATCTACTCTCCATTTAAAAAAAAAAAAAAAAAAAAAAAAAGGGGAGGGGGGAGAAAGGGGAATGGGTACAAGTGACTTATATCTAAGTAGTAAGTCCGGTGATAACTTAATAATTCATGACACTTTTGGTGATAATCTCCCCTCCCATATTAATGTGTCGTTATCTATCTAGTTTGAATCATTAAAGTTTCATCTTATAATTAATTAAAATCCAATAATTAACTATTATCAATTTGTAAAGACTGCTTAGTATTAATTTACATTAGAGTTTAAATAATTATTAAAGGTTTTAATTTAGGAGGTCCGTTTTCATGAGTGACTTTCTTTGCACTGTATTATATTTCGAATGTACTTGAACATAAGGCTAACTATATAAGGTAGGATTCGAAAACAAGAAGAAAGTATTTTCAATACAGGCAAGCTTGCAGTAATAGTATATATTAAGTATACTACTTAAGTCCTAAGTTTATCTACTCTAGAGAATAATTTCCGGCATTTTTTTTTTATCGTTAGTTGCCGGCATTTTGTTTGTTTTAAAACGTTCAGCTTTGTAGCAGGAGGGGGGGGACGGATAATACGGAATACAGACAAAAAGACAGGAGAAATACAGACAAAATACATAAAACACGAAAAGCAAATTTAAAACAATGTAACAAAACATTTAGGATTAGTTTGGAGAAAAAAAAAAATAAAAATACTTCACGTTTTTGCACTAGAGATTCCGCCCGCTGTTTTTATCAACTGTTAGCTAGTTTATGCCTTTCTAGAGTGTCAGAAGATTTCTATTTCCGGATAACTTGGTCGAGTGCCTATCTATAGAATAAAAGTCGTAACGTTCCTATGTGTAAAGAGTATCTAATTTACATTTTTTTTTGTTAAAGAAAAAAAAAAAATTCTAGCTTTTTTTTTTCTTATAAAGTCCTAAGTTTATCTACTCTAGAGAATAATTTCCGGCATTTTTTTTTATCGTTAGTTGCCGGCATTTTGTTTGTTTTAAAACGTTCAGCTTTGTAGCAGGAGGGGGGGACGGATAATACGGAATACAGACAAAAAGACAAGAGAAATACAGACAAAATACATAAAACACGAAAAGCAAATTTAAAACAATGTAACAAAACATTTAGGATTAGTTTGGAGAAAAAAAAATAAAATAAAAATACTTCACGTTTTTGCACTAGAGATTCCGCCCGCTGTTTTTATCAACTGTTAGCTAGTTTATGCCTTTCTAGAGTGTCAGAAGATTTCTATTTCCGGATAACTTGGTCGAGTTCCTATCTATAGAATAAAAGTCGTAACGTTCCTATGTGTAAAGAGTATCTAATTTACATTTTTTTTGTTAAAGAAAAAAAAAAATTCTAGCTTTTTTTTTATAAAGTCCTAAGTTTATCTACTCTAGAGAATAATTTCCGGCATTTTTTTTTATCGTTAGTTACCGGCATTTTGTTTGTTTTAAAACGTTCAGCTTTGTAGCAGGAGGGGGGGGACGGATAATACGGAATACAGACAAAAAGACAGGAGAAATACAGACAAAATACATAAAACACGAAAAGCAAATTTAAAACAATGTAACAAAACATTTAGGATTAGTTTAGAGAAAAAAAAAAAATAAAATAAAAATACTTCACGTTTTTGCACTAGAGATTCCGCCCGCTGTTTTTATCAACTGTTAGCTAGTTTATGCCTTTCTAGAGTGTCAGAAGATTTCTATTTCCGGATAACTTGGTCGAGTTCCTATCTATAGAATAAAAGTCGTAACGTTCCTATGTGTAAAGAGTATCTAATTTACATTTTTTTTGTTAAAGAAAAAAAAAATTCTAGCTTTTTTTTTATAAAGTCCTAAGTTTATCTACTCTAGAGAATAATTTCCGGCATTTTTTTTTATCGTTAGTTACCGGCATTTTGTTTGTTTTAAAACATTCAGCTTTGTAGCAGGAGGGGGGGACGGATAATACGGAATACAGACAAAAAGACAGGAGAAATACAGACAAAATACATAAAACACGAAAAGCAAATTTAAAACAATGTAACAAAACATTTAGGATTAGTTTAGAGAAAAAAAAAAAAAAAATAAAAATACTTCACGTTTTTGCACTAGAGATTCCGCCCGCTGTTTTTATCAACTGTTAGCTAGTTTATGCCTTTCTAGAGTGTCAGAAGATTTCTATTTCCGGATAACTTGGTCGAGTTCCTATCTATAGAATAAAAGTCGTAACGTTCCTATGTGTAAAGAGTATCTAATTTACATTTTTTTTGTTAAAGAAAAAAAAAAATTCTAGCTTTTTTTTTATAAAGTCCTAAGTTTATCTACTCTAGAGAATAATTTCCGGCATTTTTTTTTATCGTTAGTTACCGGCATTTTGTTTGTTTTAAAACGTTCAGCTTTGTAGCAGGAGGGGGGGACGGATAATACGGAATACAGACAAAAAGACAGGAGAAATACAGACAAAATACATAAAACACGAAAAGCAAATTTAAAACAATGTAACAAAACATTTAGGATTAGTTTAGAGAAAAAAAAAAATAAAATAAAAATACTTCACGTTTTTGCACTAGAGATTCCGCCCGCTGTTTTTATCAACTGTTAGCTAGTTTATGCCTTTCTAGAGTGTCAGAAGATTTCTATTTCCGGATAACTTGGTCGAGTTCCTATCTATAGAATAAAAGTCGTAACGTTCCTATGTGTAAAGAGTATCTAATTTACATTTTTTTTGTTAAAGAAAAAAAAAAATTCTAGCTTTTTTTTTATAAAGTCCTAAGTTTATCTACTCTAGAGAATAATTTCCGGCATTTTTTTTTATCGTTAGTTACCGGCATTTTGTTTGTTTTAAAACATTCAGCTTTGTAGCAGGAGGGGGGACGGATAATACGGAATACAGACAAAAAGACAGGAGAAATACAGACAAAATACATAAAACACGAAAAGCAAATTTAAAACAATGTAACAAAACATTTAGGATTAGTTTAGAGAAAAAAAAAAAAAAAATAAAAATACTTCACGTTTTTGCACTAGAGATTCCGCCCGCTGTTTTTATCAACTGTTAGCTAGTTTATGCCTTTCTAGAGTGTCAGAAGATTTCTATTTCCGGATAACTTGGTCGAGTGCCTATCAATAGAATAAAAGTCGTAACGTTCCTATGTGTAAAGAGTATCTAATTTACATTTTTTTTTGTTAAAGAAAAAAAAAAAATTCTAGCTTTTTTTTTATAAAGTCCTAAGTTTATCTACTCTAGAGAATAATTTCCGGCATTTTTTTTTATCGTTAGTTTCCGGCATCTCTAGTGCAAAAACGTGAAGTATAACTTGGTCGAGTGCCTATCTATAGAATAAAAGTCGAAACGTTCCTATGTGTAAAGAGTATCTAATTTACATTTTTTTTGTTAAAGAAAAAAAAAAAAATTCTAGCTTTTTTTTTTATAAAGTCCTAAGTTTATCTACTCTAGAGAATAATTTCCAGCATTTTTTTTTATCGTTAGTTGCCGGCATTTTGTTTGTTTTAAAACGTTCAGCTTTGTAGCAGGAGGGGGGGGACGGATAATACGGAATACAGACAAAAAGACAGGAGAAATACAGACAAAATACATAAAACACGAAAAGCAAATTTAAAACAATGTAACAAAACATTTAGGATTAGTTTAGAGAAAAAATAAATAAATAAAAATACTTCACGTTTTTGTACTAGAGATTCCGCCCGCTATTTTTATCAACTGTTAGCTAGTTTATGCCTTTCTAGAGTGTCAGAAGATTTCTATTTCCGGATAACTTGGTCGAGTGCCTATCTATAGAATAAAAGTCCTAACGTTCCTATGTGTAAAGAGTATCTAATTTACATTTTTTTTTTAAAGAAAAAAAAAAATTCTAGCTTTTTTTTTATAAAGTCCTAAGTTTATCTACTCTAGAGAATAATTTCCGGCATGTTTTTTTTATCGGTAGTTGCCGGCATTTTGTTTGTTTTAAAACGTTCAGCTTTGTAGCAGGAGGGGGGGGACGGATAATACGGAATACAGACAAAAAGACAGGAGAAATACAGACAAAATACATAAAACACGAAAAGCAAATTTAAAACAATGTAACAAAACATTTAGGATTAGTTTAGAGAAAAAAAAAATAAAATAAAAATACTTCACGTTTTTGCACTAGAGATTCCGCCCACTGTTTTTATCAACTGTTAGCTAGTTTATGCCTTTCTAGAGTGTCAGAAGATTTCTATTTCCGGATAACTTGGTCGAGTGCCTATCTATAGAATAAAAGTCGTAATGTTCCTATGTATAAAGAGTATCTAATTTACATTTTTTTTTGTTAAAGAAAAAAAAAAAAATTCTAGCTTTTTTTTTTTTATAAAGTCCTAAGTTTATCTACTCTAGAGAATAATTTCCGGCATTTTTTTTTATCGTTAGTTGCCGGCATTTTGTTTGTTTTAAAACATTCAGCTTTGTCGCAGGAGGGGGGGACGGATAATACGGAATACAGACAAAAAGACAGGAGAAATACAGACAAAATACATAAAACACGAAAAGCAAATTTAAAACAATGTAACAAAACATTTAGGATTAGTTTAGAGAAAATCTTTACCTTAGCTCCACTTACACACTTTCCTTTAAAATGATGACTTTTATATTTTCCGCTATGCTGATGACGAACATCTGATTTCTATTTGCCGGATAAAAGTAGTTTTCCATATATAAAGTCTGTATTATGCACTTTATATCACTGGCCATCAGATTAGTATGCACGGGTGAGAATCAAATCTAATTATATCTGACCGACACTGTCACCCCCTAATTTATTTCTTGGTTCATAGTATTTGCATGTGGGGATCTTGACAGCAACTATCCAAGTTAAATTTGTGGCAAATATTTTGACAGTCAACTATGCTACTCAATTGGGGAGACAATTCGAAAGCCGTTCTTAACATGGGAATGTTGCCAGTGACCAACCCGAAAGCTCTTTTTAACATGAGGAAGTTGGAAGTGTCTATTCTGAAAACCGTTCTTAATATGAGGAGGTTGGTTGTTGGGCAACAACAACCGTACTTTCAATTTTTCTACGAGAGGAGAGAGGCATACTTCCACCGGGCAATGCTGGTTAGCAGGTTCTGATAGTTTAAAGATAATTTTATAAAATCAACAGTAAGTTCTCTACAGTGCAATGTAGACCACAATATATTGTGCGCCAAGTCACTGCGGGGAGGCATGTGAAGCCCCACCACCACCACCAGTACAATGTGGGTGGGAGTCTTTAGCTAGAGCATGCAATCAATCGATTTGATTCAAAAATTGACAATTTCACTGATTTTGATGACAATAAATGTATGGGATGGTGGAATATTTGTTGATCTTCATTCAATCCCGGACAATTTCAGGTCTCCCTGCTAGTATATATATATATATATATATATATATATATATATATATATATAAATTCTGTTAAGTTAATACAAAAGCTTATGTTATGGCTCAAAGTTTATCTCCCTCTCATGACAGGCACAAGGGTCAGAAAGTGGGATTTAAAGAGCCAGTATCTTAGAAGCAGAGCACTCTCACTTACAAAAAAAATGCCTGGACAGCTCCACCAGAATTTTCTGGTTGGGGCGTCTCAGGCGATTAGCAATAAACTAACACATCTTCAAAATGTGAGAAGGTAGAGCTTGGGAGGATGGACCTCCTAGAAGTGCACAGGACTAGAAAGATACCTAAGGTAGCAGAGAACGTGTCACATCTCAATAGATCCCGCCCCCCCGACAACTCTTAATTAACATGCAACTTCCTTTTTATCCAAGAAACATATTTCCTTCAAGAACACATTTATTTACAAGCAATTGTTTATACCTATTTAAAGAACATAGAGGATGGAACGATAAAATTGTCGCACTAGAAAGGATGACATGATTCCATTTCTGTTCGATGAAAACCGGTTTTCTTTTTTTGTTGCCTTCCATCTACTAGTTGGCCAGTTGTGTACAAATCCCAAGAGTGATAAAGCCTTCTATCATTCTAAAACGAGCAAGATCAGAGGTTTGCCGTTGTACAACTCATGCTCTCTACCGATATATGTTATGACAACAGGACCATTGCCAGCACCCACAAAATGCAAATCCGGACTGTTCAACACTAGAGGGCACAGCTTCTGGGCTTAACCATTACTCCTGATCTTAAATGGAACACGTACATCAAATCTGTTGCCAAAGCCGCTGGAAAAATGGTGGAATCTTTCTATCGATCCAGTAGATATCTCACTGCTGATGCTATTCTCTATCTATATAAGAGCCAGGTACGTCCAAGGATGGAATACTGTTGCCACATATGGGCAGGAGCTGCTAGAAAGGACTTGTCCTGCCTTGATAGAGTTCAAAATAGACTTCGTAGCCTCGTAGGAGATGTCCTTTTCTCTTCCCTGCAACCTCTATCTCATAGAAGAGATGTTGCGAGTTTGTCTCTGATGTATCGTTATTTTCATGGAAAGTCTTCAACTGAGCTTCAGTCTATGGTCCCCCCTCGCCTAACTTTCACAAGAAACACTCGTCTAGCTGTAAACACTATCAATAATTCCCCCCACTCTTTATCTGTGCCTAAACCTAAACGTAAATTCCATGAACAAAGCTTCTTTCTTAGAACTGCACGCCTGTGGAATTGTCTTCCGTTTTCCTGCTTTCCGGCTGACTACAATATGGTTGTGTTCAAGTCTAACGTAAATAAGTTCTTGATGAGCTTTTCCATATAAGTTATCAAATTTAACGAATTTTCATTACTAATGATTACTATATTGTCCAATTTCTACTGTACACTCTTTAACCCTTATCCTTGAGTGGCCTCTTGGCCTTGATAATGTGGTGATGCCTGTGTAAAAAAAAAGAAAAAAAAAGATAGAGGGAGCCCACCTTCCTTGCAGCAGCCTTCATAATGTACTCAATGTATTTGTTCTAGTTCATATTTCCTGGGAATGTTAAGGCAATGAGTTTGAAGGTAGAATGCTCAGGTAGGGAGTTATTTCTTATGGCTATCAGTGGTTGGAGAGGCTTGTAATTGTTAAAAGAGAGCAGCTTAGTCTTACTAGCATTAAATGTTACCATCCATTTGTGGAACATTCCACTTCGGTCTGGAGGTCATTTTCTAAGGATTCTGCCATTGTCTTGGATTTGTGTACGTCCGTTCTTCCCTTGTGCATATTATAGAGTGTTGTATCATCAGCAAATATACCCATTTTGGATATAATATTCTAATGATCGCTATTGTTTATGTCGCTCACAGGTAAGAACAGATGTTCAATGGGGTCTTTATTTATTTGCTTTCCCAAAAGGGTAAAGTTAGACACAAGGTCAGTGTTTAAAGTGAGCAAAATCTAACTACACATAAAGCGGCACTGTGGTCTTCTCTGGGATTTTGGTGGTTATATGTCTTTACGTCTTTCTTTGACTTTCATAGAATTATTTTGTTGGATATCAATCGAGGCTCATGTCATTTTTGTTTTTTACTTTTGAAGGTGGGGATGACAATTTATAAATTTTCTTGTCACATGGTGCTCTATATTTAATTCAGATTTTGACTGTTTTCAACATTGCTGCATTTTGTATAGCCTCAATCTTTCCATTGATTCCAATTTCTCCTAGTCTTTTTACAAGGTTTTTGGAACTGTCCCTAGTGCTTCTACAGTTAATAGAGTTATATTGAATTTCTTCATGTTTCAAATTCCTTTCAATTCCGTGGATTCTCCATCCTCATGGTCTGCAGGTTCTTGTTAACTATTATCACGTCTGATATTCTTGCTTGGATGAGTTTATCTGTTTTTACCTCCATGTCCCAGAGGTTTTTATCGTTTTCATTTTCCAGTACTGTCTTCAGATTTTGTCTGATTCTTTAAAAGTGGTGTCTGTTCTTGTATTACGTTGGTTGTTTTCTTTTTTATTTATTTGCAGCCTGTTATCCTCATAGTTGTTTTTGTTTAACTGTGACGGGATAGGAATACTGAGTCTCTTAACTGTATCGCCAGTAATTACTGCCTTCCATAGTTGTTGTTGTCTTGCCACGTTTTTGGCCAACTAATCCTTTGGCCTGCTTTGGGTAGAATTGAAACTGCTAATGCTCATCTGGAACTGTAGAGATTCGGTGCTTCGATCCACTGCGCCATAGACCCAACAACAACAATGAAGATGAGGATAAGAATCCACAAACAAAAAAATAAATATACCAATTTTTCATCTAAAAAAATAAATATACCAATTTTTCATCTAAAAAAATAAATATACCAATTTTTCATCTAAAAAAATAAATATACCAATTTTTCATCTAAAAAAATAAATATACCAATTTTTCATCTAAAAAAAATAAATATACCAATTTTTCATCTAAAAAATAAATATACCAATTTTTCATCTAAAAAATAAATATACCAATTTTTCATCTAAAAGAATAAATATACCAATTTTTCATCTAAAAAATAAATATACCAATTTTTCATCTAAAAGAATAAATATACCAATTTTTCATCTAAAAGGATTCCAAATAAAAAATAATGTATAAAATATTCTCTTCTTGTTCTTCTTTATGTTATGATAAAATTGTCTTTTGTTGTTTTGTTGTGTATCTGTTTTTGATCTTCACTCTTTTGCTTTGGTTTTTCATGTTTCTTATTTAGTCTTTCCCTGGTAATAGATTTTATTATTATTATTATTATTATTATTATTATTATTATTATTATTATTATTATATAGGATATAGCAGAAGTGGCTGATGAAAGATCATGGCAATGGCTTAGAGCTGGGTATCTGGCTAAGAATACTGAAGCCTTTGCTTGTGCAGCACAAGAGCAGTCATTAGGAACACGATTGTTCAAAAAAGTGATTCTAGGAGAGGAAGTTGCTGCAGAATGCCGGATTTGTGGTAAGACCTCAGAGTCAATTGCGCATCTTGCAGCAGGGTGTAGTGGACTGGCCCAGAGAGAGTACCGCAAAAGACATGATCGCATGGGACTCCGGATATATTGGGAGGTCTGTAAAAAGGTTGGGGTGAAGTTTGCTGGAAAATGGTTTGAGGAGGTGCCTGATGAAGTGAGAACAAGTGAGTATGGCAAGGTAGAGGTATGGTGGGACAAAAGTGTCATAACGACCAAGCAATTGAACATAATCGAATTGATTGTCATTGATAAAGTTTAAAAAAACTGGCAGATTGTAGACTTTTCAGTGCCTTGGGACAGGAATGTGAAGGAATGTGAGAGAGAAGGAGAATGAGAAGTGGAGCAATTATGCTCCATTGGCTTTGGATATAAGGTATATACACGAGGTTGAGGCGGTGATGTAGCAATGGGGGTAAGGTTAGATTAGAAAACTTATTATTATTATTATTATTATTATTATTATTATTATTATGGAAATGAATCCCATCCCTTTCCAGAGAGACATTCAAAAGCGAAATCAGAATTATTATTATTGTTATTATTATTATCATTATTATTATTATTATTATTATTATTATTAGTTAGTACACTAGGAGTAGTATCAAGTCGTCTGGAAGGACAACTGAAAAAAACTACAAATCTCCGATGTTTTAGGTGGCCTTCAAACCTCTGCAATTATAGGTACCACCAACATCCTTAGAAAAACCCTTGATCTTTGAAGTTCCTGGTTTGGAGCCGGGATTGAGGGAAATCCTCTGGAAATGAATCACATCCCTTTCCAGAGAGATGTTGATAAACGAAATCAGAATTATTATTATTATTATTATTATTTGTACTCACTAGGAGTTCTCACACAGGTCATCATCAGAGATTGTTCACTAACAACAATTGGTGGTGTTTCCTGAAATCTGGGTGACAACATGTCTCCCCAAATTTCCAATACGCTCCATCAGTCTCAGTAAACTATACAGATGAATTTACAACATTGCAACAGTAGTTTGTCACTGATTTCTCGCTAGCAATGACCATTGGTCTTCACTGGAATTTGGGTGGCAATAAGTCTCTCCAAGTCGTAGTTCTTTTTGCACTCATCAAGCGAAGTCCTGGTTAGTACTCTCTCCTCAGTCTTTCCATCCTTCTCAATAATTTGGTGTGGTGCTAGCCGCTACCGACACTAATTATTTTGGTATGAGTATGTGTGTGTGTGTGGGGGGGGATAGTGAACTTACACTTTTGCAGTTTTGGTTTTCTTGGTTCTGTGTAGTGTTCCCTCATCTCTTTGTTTTATTCTTGTTGCAGTTTCTATATATAGCCGGATAGCGTTTGTGACTCATGTGGATTAGTCTCTGCAATCAAAGGTTTTCCTTAAGATTGCAGACGTTTTCATTATTCCATTGCGTTTTCTCTACCTTCCCCCTGATTCCAATTTCTCTCATTCTTTTTTCACATTTTTTTTTGGATTGTTCCAAGTGCTCCTACAATTATCAATGTTATCTTGACTTTCTTCTCTTCATATCACTTTTAACCCTCTTGTCACTTTATTTCTTTATGCCCGTTATATTCACTCTGTGATATGCTGGGATGACGAAATCTATGATATGGAAGGAATTGTCCTCTTTGTTAACTATTATAATAACCGGTTTCCTTGCTTGAATGGATTTATCCATTTGTACGTCCATGTCCAATAGGATTTTATGATTTCCATTTCACAATTGTATTTTTCACATTTAGGATTTCTATCTGGTCATGATTCCTGAGTTCGACAAGATACACCTGAAGATGCTTGGATGAGTACTTAGCAGGAAACAAATAAAAAAAGAGGGTAAAAAATTAAAAAAAATAACAAATAAATATGACTATGGATAAGTTTTGTGTGTTTTAACGAAATTTACAGCATTTATTAGGCTTGGAGATGTGGGGGAAATAGAGAAGGCTTACCGCAAAAACATGCTCGAATCTGTCTGTTGTGCAGGCTGAAAAGGAAAAACGAAAAGATCCCAGATGGCGACCATGGTCTTTTAATGTCCATGATCTAGAACAGTTCTAAAAAAAATCACATCTCACGCGTGATTTTGAGGTGTGCCCGGGCACCATAAAAGCAGGTTGCTGGGGGAAGTGGACAGAAACGTTAAGACCTGTGTAGATTGAACATCGTCAGACTTGCTTACATTGGACTTGTATGCAACGATGTTGTAGTTGGTCAAGAAGCAAGCCAGCAGAACAGTGTTCCATAGAGAGGCAGTTCTAAGAAAGAAGTGTTCAGACCTATGTAGAGCGAACATTGTCGTGCTACTCAAACTTTTTCGATTAAAAAAAACAAACAGTCCAGTCGGAAAGTCAAACTGGCAATCAACATGGCCGACAAAAACCCACCAGTGAATGGTTAAAAAATAAACAAAATACTAATAGAAATTCACCAAATAAGTGGGTGAGATATTGGATGGATTTTGAATTTTTGGCGTTTATTTCATTTGTTGGCTTTTTTGCTAAATCTCCAATTAGAGGTTACATCAGACGAAACGTTGTAAAAATAACACTCAAAAGAAAAACAGTAGTTCGAAGAATAATTGATTGTCATTAAAAAAATTCAGAAATTTAACTGCGCTACACTATTTCTACAATTTTAATGTGTGTGTGTGTGTGTGTGTATGTATTATATGTGTGTGTGTGTATTATGTGTGTTGTGTGTATATTATGTGTGTGCATGTATTATATGTGTGTGTATTATGTGTGTTGTGCGTGTGTATTATGTGTGTGTATGCGTATTATGTGTGTGTGTGTATTATGTGTGTGTATGCGTATTATGTGTGTGTGTTATGTGTTTTGTGTGTGTGTGTGTATTATGTGTGTGTTGTGTCTGCGTGTGAAGAGAGAGGAGAGAAGGAAGGAAAGAGAGTGAAAGAATTGGATGTAAGAAAGAGAGGGAGAGGGAGAAAAGAGGGAGTGCTAAGTTAAAAAATTCTGTGAGAGGAAAAACTTTCATAGAATCCCACGTTCTTACAAAATATTTGGATTCGTAACCCACGTTTCAGGTGTACCGCAAGTCGGCAAATTCTTTGTTTCTTTTTTGTGCAACTTTACTATAGTGCGTCGTCCAACCCACTCGTGTATTTGTTAACAAAGGCATTTCAGGGGAAAACATTACGTACTTACGTGCCATGTCGAAATTAGTATGAATTCCAAAATTTATGAAACATTGTCCAGTAGAAGACGTGCTAGAGCTAATTTTTGAAAAAACAAACAAACAAACAAACAAACAAACAAAAAAAAGTGAAGCATGCATGGTCCCCGGTGAGTCCACAGTGAACGAGGCATAAAAAATGACTAAGTTCAGCCCCCCTTCCACTTTAGCCCCAAATTCCCCAGGGGACGTCAAATCCTGGTGAAAATGAATAAACGGTGCAGTTTTAGGCCTTAACATATGTAAATTTGAGTTCAGCACCATGCAAAATTGCTAAACAAACATACACAGACAATTTTGGAAAATATGGTAAAATAGTCCCAAAGATGGAGTGTTTTATTAGCCCTAAAAGAGCCCCTGGGGCACACCCAAGAGTTATTGCGAAACATAGACAAACAAAATTATAGAGAAATCAGCTACAACTTTTCAGAAAGTTATAATAAGCACAAAAGTGTCAATTTTAGCCATTTTAACCCGAAAGGCACTCCTGGGGGGGGGGGAGAGAACCGGAGTTTTCACGGAATATTTGTTCTGTTACTTTTTACTCATATAATGTTTAATGTTTGTGCAAAATTTCAAAAAATTCCAAAGCGTAGTTATTGAGAAAAGTGCGGACAGACGAACGAACGAATGGACGAACGGACAAGGGTGAATTTGCAGGTCCACCCTCCTATTGTGTGTGGCCCAAAAAAGCGTGTAGTATGATCGAGAACAAGCAAGATGGCCGACTT
Source organism: Euprymna scolopes (assembly GCF_053919585.1). Lineage (NCBI taxonomy): Eukaryota > Metazoa > Mollusca > Cephalopoda > Sepiida > Sepiolidae > Euprymna > Euprymna scolopes. Next base: position 199,108,910 of record NC_136483.1, read on the forward strand.
GAAAGCAGTTATCTCACCCTGATTTCAAGCATCTAAAAGGGTTAATTTACAGTCAAATTGAAACATGGAAAAATTCTGTTTTTATTGTTAAGCTCAGACTTCGAAGAAAGCCAATAATAAGACGACGGTGCAACCAGTGAGTATCGAACTCAGTGTGCACGCAGCCAGACTGGCGAGCAGAGACATCGAAACCAACAATGCAATGCAGGCAGATGTGCTTTTTCCCCCGCGAAAATTGTTGCATAAAAATAAATAAAAAAGAAAGAACGCGTCATCTGTTCGATTGTTGTCCTAAATGAACTATTCCGACAGCCTGATCCTCCTCGCGATCCAACCCAACCCGACTCTCAGTTCTGCCTCCGTTTTTTTTTCCTTTGTGTCTGCGATTCTCATTTTGAAACGAGAGCAACAAGGTACTATATGACTAGTTGAACAGCAAGTGCACCGTCAACCTCGCAACCTTCACGCCCTTCCCCCTCGTCCGCCTGCCACCCTCTGCTGCTCCCGCCGTCGTCGCTGGTCTGGTTACCTCCTGGTGTACCTCCAACACTACCACCCCACAGCCGACTGCAAGAGCATACCCCACCCCCCTCCACCCTTCGTTTTTCCTTCTTATGCTTACGTAGTAGACAACCTATAATCTGATATACGGAGGCATTTGTGGTATGCGAAGAGTCAGTGTGAAAAGGACCGGCGAAGTCAGACGGCGGGCGGAGGGTGAATGGGTAGGGAGTTATAAATTAGAACCGGTAGGGGGAGTGGGTGGAGTGGGATGGTGGGATTAAGAGTACCAGGTAGAGAGAGAGAGAGAAAAAAAAGAGAGAGAGAGAGAGAGAGAGAGAGAGATAGAGAGAACAAGTGGGAGAGAGAGTAAGAGAGAGTGAGAGACAGTAAGGGACAGAGATTTAGTAAGAGAGTAAGAGAAGAAGAGAGTTAGAGAGAGAGAAAGAGTAACACAGAAAGTAAGAGTAAGAGAGAGAGAGAGAGAGAGAGAGAGAGAGTAAAAGAGTGAGGGTAAGGGAGAGAAAGAGAAAACGAGAGAGAGACAGAGAGAGTAAAAGAGAGTAAGAGATAGAGTAAGAGTAAGAGTAAAAGAGAGAGCGAGTGAGAGAGGGGAACGGACAGATAGATGCGGAGAGAGAATGAGAAGGATGGAAAGCAAGAGAAAAGGACAAAAAGAAAACAAAGAAGGAAAAAAGGAAAGAATAATAAAAAATAATGAATGGAAAATGTAACAAAAAAAAAAAAAAAGAAAAGAAAAGACAAAAAACGAAAGAAAAAAGGAAGAAGAAAGCTAAACTTTTATATGTTTTAGTTTTTATTTCGACAGTGCTCAATACGTGAGTAGAACTTGTGGGGAAGTTTTGAAAATAAATGAGAATTAAGCTACACAGAATTACTAGCTTAATTGCTATATATATTTTCAAAATTTATATATATATATATATATATATATATATATATATATATATATATATATATATATATATGTGTGTGTGTGTGTGTGTGTGTGTGTGTGTGTGTGGAGAGAGAGAGAGAGAGAGAGAGAGAGAGAGAGAGAGAGAGAGAGAGAGAGAAACGAGCGAGAGAAAGACACGCAAAGGATACAAACAAAAGAAAGGGCAAAATTAGCGAAAGAAAGAAAGAATGAAAAAGAGAAAGGACAAAGAACAGGAGAAAAACAAGACAGAAACAATGAGAGAGAGAGAGAGAGAGAGAGGGGAGAGAGAGAGAGAAAGAGAGAGAGAGGGAGGAGCGAGATAAAAGAGGGCAGAAATGAGATAGAGAAAGAAGGGCGATATAAAAATTGGCTACGAAGTTTGAAAAATGAAAGTAAAAGAAAAATGCGGAGAGAAATTATTAAAGATAGAAAGAAAGGATGAAAAACAAATGAGAAAAAAAATCAAGATTTCCGATGTGTGTGTGTGTATGTGTGTGTGTGTGTACATGTGTATGTGTGTGTATATGTGTGTGTATATGTGTGTGTATGTGTATGTGTGTATATGTGTATGTGCGTGTATGTTTTTTTTTTAATTTAAAATTTTTCTTTTTTTCTTCGTTTGAAGATTGTAATGCTGGGTATGGGGCAGCCAAACCAACTGCCAACATTGCACCGCATTTTATTGAAACCAACCGAGAGCTCTTTTTAGTATCCTCGCTGTTCCCTTAAGTTCAATTGTCTGCATCTCTTTTGCACTTGGTTCACCAGGAATATTAGTTAGGTAGGACTCAGGTTCTTCTTCATTGACCCTGTGGCACCTATGATAACTGGTATGATTGATATCTCTCTAAGATTCCAGTTTCTTTTCATATCATACATGAGACCTTGGTGTTTGGTCTGTTTCTCTCTTTACATGTGTGTCTATGTGCATGTGTGTAGTATGTGTACGTATGTGTATGAATGTGTATGTGTGTATGTGTATGCATGTGTATATGTGTATGTGTATGTGTGTGTCTGTATGCATGTGCGTATGTGTATGCATGTGTATGTGTGTATGTGTATGTATGTGTGCATGGGTATGTGTGTATGCGTATGTATGTGTATGTGTGTATTCGTGTATATCTATATATGTATGTATGTGTATGTGTGTGCATGCGTGTATGTGTATGTGTGCGTATGTGTATATGTATGTGTATGTGTATACGTATGTATGCGTGGATGTGTCTGTCCGTGTGTCTGTGTGTCTGTGTGTGTACGTGTGTATGCGTATCTGTGTTTATGTGTATGTGTGCATATGTTTGTCTGTGTGTATGTGTATTTATGTTTATATGTATGTACGTGTGTATGCGTGCATGTGCTGTTTGTATGTATGTGTATGCAAGTGTGTATGCGTGTATATGTATGTGTGTGTGTATGTATGCATGCATGTATGTGTTTGTGTGTGCATGTATTAGGTTGGTGCAAAAATAATGTCATTTTTTTACATACATATATATATATATATATATATATATATATATATATATAAAGGACATTATTTTTGCATCAACCTAATATGTGTATGCGTGTATATGTATATGTGTGTGTATGTATGTGTGCGTGCATGTGTATGTGTGTGTATATGTGTGTATGTGTGTGTATGTGTATGTGTATGTGTATGTGTGCGTATGCGTGTATGTGTATGTGTGTATGTGCGTATGTGTATGTGTGCATGTGTGTGTATGTGTGTGTATGTGTATGTGTGTATGTGTGCAGCGTGTGTATGTGCATGTGTGTATGTGTGTATGTGTATGTGTGTATGTGCATGTGTGTGTATATGTATGTGTGTATGTGCATGTGTGTATGTGTGTATGTGTATGTGCATGTGTGTATGTGTGTATGTGTGTGTCTGTGTGTGAAATTAGGTGAAAAATGAGTTTTAGTACTGACCAGGCTCAACGTTGCTTAACTTCGATGATCTAACGGGACCGGCGTGTCAACGTGATTAGGCCGTATATCGTTTAATTTAGATTTCTGCAAGACGAGGGTAAAAAAAGGGTTGAAAGCTGTTCGTGAAAATTCCGACATTTCCAATTTTGTAAAGTTTCAACTATTTTGTTAAATTGGATCATTTTGGGATATTTAAAAAAAAATATTTTAGGTGTCATAATATAAGCACAACTTTTCATTTGAAAATTCAAATATTTCAGATTTGCATTAAATTTGACTCATAGTCGTTAGACTAATTAAGCAAAATTCCATGAATTTTAATTTCCTCTTGAGATCTCTTAAGCCTTAGAATTTATACATTTTATAGAATCAAAATCATGTAACGGATTTTGATTAATAGTAGAATAAGGATTCTAGGCATTAGGTTTATCTTGATTTTAAACTTCGTAATAGGACATAAAAATGGAGCAAAATATAATAAATGTTATTATGTTCTGGGACAAGTAATCTTCAAATATATATACAGTAGTTCTCACCGACAATCAACCAAACACCAACCTCTGTCCCATCGCTGAAATGTTGCATCCCCGTGCCACTTTTTCAAGTATTTTAATAGAATGTGCTCCAACGAACTCGAAGCACTTGTATTCCCTCGACGTAAATACCCCCCCCCCCGACTAACCCAACAAGCAACAAATCTCACTCTTACACAGTAGATATCCCTAGATGCCGAAAAGCCTAACCGTTTCTTGTTCCTTCCTATGTTCCTGCTTCCTGCCTGTACTGACATACAGAAGTTCAAATGTAGTGTGAACAGACGTCCCGCTATTCAATAATAACGCCACCAATTAAGAGGGCAGGGGAGAGCCCCTTCGGGTGGCATGTCATCGACTAGTGTATAATGGTTTCTAAACTTATAACTTAAACCAACAGGTCTACAAAATTATCAGCTGTTTGGTTTCAGAGTTTTAGACGTTTTCTTTTTTTATTCTTTTGACGTAATTATTTAAAGCAAACGCATTTCAATCAGCACAATTACGTTAACATAGAAGTCATATTAATTTTAAACCTCACGATTAACAGCTGATAATTGACCCTGAGGGAATAAAACCTTGTAGTACGTTGGGACTTGAGGGGTGATATATGATTAAAAATTATATAAACTGTCACTTTCTCCCTCCTCTCTCTAATATATATATATATATATATATATATATATATATATATATATATATATATATATATATATATATATATATATATATATATATATATTCAGCCTTGTGCATTAAAAACAACGGCTTTAAATGTTTCTTTGGTTTTTAAAACGTTTTTTTCTATCCTTTGTGAACTTTAAAGAAATTCTCTCTCTCTCTCTCTCTCTCTCTCTCTCTCTCTCTCTCTCTCTATATATATATATATATATATATATATATATATATATATATATGTATGTATGTATATATATATATATAACTTAAGAAAGTGTGATAAACACAAAGAAAGTCCGAGTGCCAGAGCGAGTCGTCATGCCGGGTGGTGGGTAAGCTATGGGGGTCGGGATTATTTCTGTGACGTCACAAAGGAGACTAGACAAGCAGAAGAAGAAGAAGATGAAGAAGAAGAAGAAGAAGAAGGAGAAGAAGAAGACCAAGTGGATCGTCGAAGACAAAGAACGCACAAAGGTTTTGTTTCTGTTAAAATTCTATTATTAAACTCCAAGACAACAAAGAAAGCCACTTGAAGAAATGCTTCGCGAAATCAGGACGTTGGGATGTGTGTGTGTGTGTGTGTGTGTGTGTGTGTGTGTGTGTGTGTGTGCTAGCATTTGTTTTCAAAGAACTTAATACTGACACGCGCACACACTCGTATATACACACACACACACACACACACACACACACACACACACACACACACACGACAGACCCCCTTCCCCGTCCTTCTCGGATTAAATAATTCATTGTATTTATTTACACACGATCGTATTATACATAAAAAACTTTCTGCATGATGGAAATGTCTTACTTTTTTCAATGAAGCCGATTTCTATCTATCTATCTATCTATCTATCTATCTATCTATCTATCTATCTATTTTTAACATATCTATTTATTTATACACACACACATACGTTCAAACTATTCAAAAAGAATTACTACATTTTACAGTGTTAAAATCTCTCTCTCTCTCTCTCTCTCTCTCTCTCTCTCTCTCTATATATATATATATATATATATATATATATATATATATATATATGTATATACTAGCCGGCTGCCCGGCGTTGCCTGGTTGTAAACTACACTTAAATATTGTAATTCATGCAAATTACGCATTAATTGTTATAAAGACAGTTATTTATTGATCATTATATTGTGCCTAATATAAAATAGTGAAATCAAAACTAAAATACATAGATATGATTTGGGTGCCATCAGCTAGAACCGAAACCATAAAATGAAACTCTCCACACTCGTCCGCAACCTCTGCGCGCCACGCCCATACGCGAGACTTTGCTGTACGCTCGGGTATAAATTTCTACGTTAATGTGAGCGTTGGACTGCTGAAGGAGGGTCTTGTTGTAGGGAACAGTCCACTGGTTTGTGGTTTCTTGATGAACATATCGACCCTTTTTCTTCATCCTTATTGTATTAGTGTGACTTCATCTTCTGGTTTCCTTCGCCTGTACTTGGGATGAGAGTCCTGGCCTTAATCGGTACGTTGAAGAAATTCTTTGGAATACTTTTTGGAGAATGTTTTTTTTTTCGACCATATATGGGCAACTTGGATTCGATGTTGCACAAGGTCCGTGCACCATATGTGCCATCATCTTTTGCGTGAAGGTTAGGGTCTTCTTCTTTGTCAAGGATCTTTGCATATCTGCAGAGATCCATTTGTTCTGGCAGAACTTCGTCCTCTGCAGCTTGCCAGGTGAGGATATGTGCATGCGGCAGTCCACTCTTTTGGTATTCAATGTTGTATAGGAAAGCCGTGAACCTGCCAAATCCTCCTTTTTTAAATAAATTCTATTAGCTTTTTTATTACTTTGCTTATATTATATTATATCATACTAGCATGGATACCCGGCGTTGCCCGGGTGTTTTGAGGTGTATGCTGAGCAAAAAAAAAAAAGGTCAATTTTTTAAACTTTGACCCCTATTATGACCCCTTAAATTTATAGTTTTGAGCTCAAATAAAGTTATTTAGTTAGATCCATGTCCAAGGAACCTATATCTAAAATTTCAATTGTTTATACCCAAAATTCTCAAGTAGAGTTCTCAAAGGTAAAATCGTTGAACTTTGACCCCTTTAATCGCTAAATTTCTGGCCGAAAACCGATTACATCGATTTTCCCAAATCTCAGTACCCTGTATATCAAATTTCAAGTCTGTAGACTTAAAATTGACAGAGTTACTGCGTAGGGAAATGTACACACACAGACACTTTCACTTTGATAGATATATAGATTATATTCTATTAATATTTTTGTGTTTGTTTCATCGTATTTGCTACTCACATTATCCTCTCTTTCTCCCTATCTCATCTTACGTCTATCTTCCTCTCATATCTCCTTTACCCTTTTCTTCTCTTTTTTATTTTATTTAGTTTTAATTATCTGTTTTTATAGGTGATCTTTAATCTAATTCTTATAAATATTATGTTTGATGAACTCTCATTCTTTGACGTTATTCTCGCGTTGCCTACGCACAGTTCAAACATTTCAAAATACAACCGCTAGAAACAACGCGCGGCTCCTTACAAACAGACTTCTTTCTCCAAATTTACAACATGGCAAAGAAGAAGAAAAGGAAAAAAAGAAACAAAACAACATACTGAAGATGGAGTATACCTCTGTATATTTGTGATAAATCAGACATTTTCTTACTGGGAACTCAAAGAAAGCGGACATTCGCCGGTGGTCGAATGGAAAATAATAAGACAAGCTACCACGTGTAGGCATTTAGACGACCCATGTAAATTATGTCTTCATGAAAAATTTGCTATCCTGTACTTTAAAGAACCCCAAAATCTATTAAACTGAAGAAGAGAAATAGCAAATAACTGTGTTCACAAAATAAAATTTACTCTAGGATAGCGATACAAAATATTCTATCAAACTTTTGATAGAACAGTTATATTTTCTTATGGAAAGGATTTGGGATCTCTTACAAGAATATTTCTAACTTTATAATATTTTTAAAATTAATAATTGAAGTCAAAGTTTTTATTACTAAGTAACTGGTTTCACCTGATGAGAAAGAAATTTTGATGGATCTGAATGAGCATCCCCCCCACTCCCCGTAAATTTTCTTTCTGTTCGTTTTTTATATTTATATATAAACTAACAAAAAAAAATGTCTGCCTTAAACCACTAACCTAGTTTTAAAACAGATCCTTTGTTCGATAAAATGCATGCCCATTGGCTGATAGGAAGGGGTGCGGTGGATACTAGAAAGCTGATTGGCTAACTAAATCCTCAACAGAAGAGGACCATATAAAAACGATAAACAACCACAGAATTCGCGCATAAGCCTGTGGATGAAACGCCGAATATTCAGTGTAGCTTAATCGCCATATATATTTTATAAATTACTATATATATATATATATATATATATATATATATATATATATATATATATATATATATATATATATATAAACTTCAGAATAAAATTACCTAACAATCAACGGGTATAGAAACCTGTGATTATAAGTTTTACAAGGTATTACTGGCGGTAATATTCTATAAGTACTATCCCACCTAAATAAGAATTGCTCGATATACAAGATAGAGCAAATAAATCGAATTTTAGTCATTCAATTCACCGGACCTATATATATATATATATATATATATATATATATATAAATTTTACCGGACGCATTATATAAACAAAGAAAACTGTTCCAGGGAAATGCCTACTTTGGACCATTACATTCTGATATGGATTATTCAAAATACAGTTTGAATCATTTTACCACACTGCTATCAAAGACATTCACTTCGAATTTTACCATGCAATTTGGATGTGAATTTTTATATCCTTTTCATTAACTTCCCTTACTCTATGATATTTAAATACTTAAAAAAACAATTAATTATGATTTTCCATGTCTCACTGACTTTAGCAAATAAGGTGTAAACCATTATAACTATTTGCTAATATTTTCTCCTCTGAAGAGATGGTAGACATCGAAATACTATAGGATAAGGAGTTAGAATATTTCAAACGTATTCTTTGTCTTACATAGAATAATAAAAATCTTTTGATTTGAAATTCAAACATTTCACGTCATAATTTTTTAATTCATTGAATGACTAAAATTATATATACATATACATATATATACATATATATATGTATATATATATAAATCTGTGTGTGTGTGTGTGTGTGTGTTTGTGTGTAAGTAAAAACTTATATTTCATGTGACAACAGCTGATTCATATTTTTCCAGTTGTCAAGTGAGAGGGATTCCGTTAAATACTTTTGCAATTATCCAACGCAAGCGACCGCACTTGACAAGTAAAGGACTAGTAAAAAATGGAAAAGAAACGGACAAGATATTCTAGTAAAAATATAATAAATTTATAACTTAAAATATTGCAGCATTAAAATTGATTATATAATGTTATAAATTGAATTTAAAAAAATTAATGCTGCAATATTTTAAGTTATAAATTTATTATATTTATTACTAGAATATCTTGTCCTTTTCTTTTCCATTTTTAACAACTACTCCTTTACTTTTCCCTGTTTAAGCTTAGCCATATTACTTTTCATGCTCGCACTTTTCTATGATAATCACTGATTTTCCTAGGCTACTAATAAATTCACTTGTTCTTTGTTTAATTTCAGTCTTATTTTTTTGCCCTCATAAACATAACATACACATATGTACGGCACTCGTCTGCTTTCAATACCCCCCCCAATTATCTCTCTTTCATTCTGTCTGTTTCACTTTTTATTCTTTTTTCGCGACAGCAGTGAATTAGTAGCAACACTAGTCGCTGAGGCGAAATGGTTGCTCTGGAAACGGGTAATTAAAAAACCTCCTCACCTTTTTAAAAGATTTTGAATACCACTAAATTCATCATAACTGTTGTTTTACTGAACGAAAATTGAAAACAAATGTTTCACAATATAGCTGAGAAGGTAATCTATAAACTGTAATAATTGTTTGAAATTTGGTCGAAAAATGAGTGAGCGGTGAAGCCTTAAAATGACTAAAACTTTTAAATGACTAAAACTGCAACTTAACCATATATTCAAACACGGTAGTGTTTGAATGATGTGTGTGTGTGTGTGTGTGTGTGTTTGTGCCTGTGCGTATGTCTGTGTGTCTGTGAGTGTATGTATGCATATATATATTAATTCAATCGTCACTTGATACCTGCGGTTTCACGGAAACATTGAAACTCCATTTTGTAGAAATAAACAATCCAAGTGTAATCACTCTCCAGTCGATGCTTCAACAAACGGAGAATTATTAAATAATCAATTTTCCATGAAATCGCAGATACCAATCGAAGGTCTTTTGTATCGTGTTAATCAAAAGAACAAAATATCATAATCATTTTTTGTCATATTGAACAAAGTACCTGCTCTCTTAATTTTACATCATATTGTATAAGCAAATAATAATTGAGCATTTCTCGACCATCGCTTGCATCGATGACCATGTATTTTTTTTTTTATAGGTTTGGAGATGGCTCGTTCGTCTGATCCGGGCTCTGAAATATCACCTGCTGTAGCAGAGATGCTGATTGTTCTATCTTTTCAAATTCGTTTCCTCTTGTGTGTTTTTTTTTAAATTTTTTTACATGGAAGTCACCACTTATCAAGGCCCGGAACCCACTCGGGGATAAGGGTTATTGCATGCGCAGTAATTAATGGGATAATATCGTAGTAATCATTAGTATTGGAGATTTGATAAAGTGTCTTTCTTAAGGGTCGGTTAATCAGGAATTTGTTTATGTTGGACTTGAGGACATCCAAGTTGTAGTCAGGTGGGAAACAGGCAGAGGGAAGAGAGTTCCACTGGCGTGCACTTCTAAAAAAGAAGCTTTGTTCATGGAATCTACGTTTTGGTTTTGGCACAGTTAAAAAGTGGGGAAAATTTTTGACAGTGGTTTCAGCTAGACTGGTGTTTATCGTGAAAGATTGGTGAGGGGGGACTAGTGATTGGAGCTCAGACGAGCACTTGCCATGGAAGTTACGATAAAACAAAGATAGACTCGCAACATCTCTTCTGTGGGAGAGAAGGTTGCAAAGAAGAGAAAAGGGATCCCCCCACTAAGCTACGAAGTCTATTTTGTACTCTGTCAAGGCAGGATTGGTTAATTTTAGCAGCTCCTGCCCAGAGGTGGCAGCAGTACTCCATCCTTGGACGTACTTGGCTTTTATATAGATAGAGAATTGCATCAGCAGTGAGATATCTTCTGGAGCGGTAGAAGGATCCCACCATTTTCCCAGCGTCCTTGGCAACAGACTTGATGTACGTGTTCCATTTCAGACCAGGGGTAAAGGTCAAACCCAGAAGCTTGTCAAAACATGGCGCTTCCCCAAGACGAGTGCCATCACTTTCAATTGATGCCAGATGTGATCAGAGCGTTGATGATGTAAAGATAGGAGCTTGGTGTTCTTCAATGCATGCAGATTCAGAAGTCATGACCATTTTTGTTGCAATACGTCAAGAACATGTTTTACGCTAAGATTTCTATTTATATAATCGCTATAACAAATGAGTGTAATAAACGAGTATCGCAAGAGAGTCCAACATTATCGTTTATGAGATTTTCATCTATCTAGATCGGTTGATACGCAAAACATCTAATCCATTTTAAGGGTGGCAACTGCTGAGGTACCTGTTTTTGTCGCCATTGTGACCCCCACACCCTGATTAAACAAATAATAGTGAGTGGTCGATTGTTTTACCGTAGATTTTCACCGAATCAAGACAGTTCCTTCCTCCTTCCTGGACGTAACGTTTAAAATTTAAATTGAAAACAAATAATATAATTAATAATTTAGATAGAAATTCAAATCACATACAAGATCGTCCACTAAAAACGTGCCCTATTTAGTTTTTGTCCTAAACTTTTTTTTCAAATTTTTTTCCATATTTTTCAGGTGGTGTAAAGAGCAGGTGTGAGAGATTTTGTATCGTCACAGGAACATACAAAGAAAAGAAACAAAAACTATCGACTCGATTTTTTTTTCTGTTTTAACAAACAATGTCTTCCAAACAATGTCTGTTTCTCACTTTTTTTTTTACTGTTCCTTCCATCTACTATGAGATTAACAAGACCTCGTTATCTCGAAACTAGCTTAAAAGTTTCTCATCGCCGCTACAGGTTCACACGCTCATCTCACCCGTTTTTCTTCCTCCCGATTTCATGCTGATTATAGCCAGCCATTTTTACTTTTGACTTTACACGTCCATCTTTTCCAGAGCGCAATTTGCTTCTCTCCTCGACCACGTGGAGCATTTTTTCTTTCTTGAGACGCAAGCCCGCGCACACTTCTTAATTTGCATATTTGCTTTAACGGCTACTGCTGCTAACATCTTCGCAAGCCAGCTATCCTGCAGTCCATGCTGATATTTACACACGGCGTCTGTTGCAATTCTTTTGACATCAATATGTATACAGCGAGACGCTATACTATGCAGCAACGGATAAAAGTCATTGAGGTTTACTTTGCTACAAAATAAGTTCTTCTGACACAGCGGCAAAAAAAGAAAAGATTTTAGTAGAAACATTGTAACTGACTGAATGACAATTCAAAGTTTGGTGGCCAAATTTCAGGAAACAAGAAAATGTCCACAAAGACCACAATGCTCAACATCGTTCAACCATAATTTCTGTCAATATTCAGATTTTACAAGATCAACTTGAGGGATGTGTTCAACTGAGCTTCAATCTATGATCCCCCCTCGCCAAACTTTCACAAGAAACACTCGTCTAGCTGTACACACTATCAATAATTCCCCCCATTCTTTATCTGTGCCTAAACCTAAACGTAGATTCCATGAACAAAGCTTCTTTCTTAGAACTGCACGCCTGTGGAATTGTCTTCCGTTTTCCTGCTTTCCGGCTGACTACAATATGGTTGTGTTCAAGTCTAAAGTAAATAAGTTCTTGATGAGCCGTTCTATATAAGTTATCAAATTTACCAAATTTTCATTACTAATGATTACTATATTGTCCAATGTCTACTGTACACTCTTTAACCCTTATCCTTGAGTGGCCTCTTGGCCTTGATAAGTGGTGATGCCTATGTAAAAAAAAAAATCAACACGCAATCGGTTATATGAACACTAGCATTTCGAGAACATCAGTTTTGAGGATCTTCCACGATGACCTTAATATATTTCCTTATGAATTTCAGATATTGCAGAGACAAACCGATCGTAATAAAACATTTTGTAAAATTATTAGTTAAAGGATTGAAAATGACATTGGATTTGATTTTCGTTAGTGACATTAGTTCACTGTCACTTGAGTGGAGACATCAACCAGCAAAATATATTCTGCGATACAGAAGTAGAGATTGAAAGCCACTTGACATCCAGCCCTAAAGTTCTGCTGGGGGGGGGGGGGCGACCACTGTACAATGCGACACAATAGTGTGGAAATATCTCCACTTGACGACCTGTAAAAAAGTTGAATATCGAATGTGGTAGCAAATCCCATGAACATATAACAGAGAGAACAGTTTATTAAAAAGCAGAATATGCGTTTCTGGATTCAAGCTCAGTTCCATGCACGCAGTCATTGATGAAAATTAATGAAAACTTGTTCAAGAAATTTTTTCATAATTTATCTTCGTTTTTAAATCATTTTTATTAATTGTTGTTAATATCGACAAAACTATTTGTCATGGTGTTAAATCGTAATAAAACGAAAGGAAGACAAGACTTTTAGAAACAAACATGTATTCACGTATATTACAGGCAATGTGGGTTGAGCAATACCATTCCTCAACTGTTGGGCGTTTTTTGCACACGACCTCCTTAGCCGCGTACCAATCTCTGACTGCCGAGCACCGGTATTCCTTACTGGAAGTGACATCACCAGAGAAAATGACGTCATAAGATAGTCCATTAATCCCATGGAGGGGCGTCTCTGACGCTATTGCATGTTTATTGAAAAAAAAACAGAGCAATAAAATTACAAATGAATAACACCAAACATTAATTTATCATAAATTGTTTTAAAAATGCATTTATGCAAATGAGTCACACAAAAAGATGTGTTTGGATGTTTGCTCTATAGTATATATACAATATTTAAAAAACAAACAAACTATATTAATTTAAATAGCAGTGCTTCATTTGGATGTAGGTATAATAAATAAAAACTTTCGCATTTATTAATTCTGATTAATAATAACAGTTCTGTTCATGGTTTTCGTCCAGTCCCTATAGACAATAGATACACCCTTGTAAACATAATTGCACATGTAAAAAAACAAGTGAAGTATGCGTGGTCCCACGTGAGTGCACAGTGAATGAGGCATAAAAAATAACTATGTTCAGCATTTCCCCCCCCTTTTACCCCCCAGGGGACTCAAATCGTGGTAAAAATAAACAAACGGTGCAGTTTTAGGCCTTAACATATGTAAATTTGAGTTCTGCGCCACGCAAAAAAAGAAATGATTAAGTCCGTCATTTGCACCCCCCCATATTTAGCCACAAAAGTCCACAAGGCCTTAACACATTAAAATTTGTTCAGCACGATGCAAAACTGCTAAATAGACATACACAGAAAATTGTGGACAAATATAGTAAAATAGTCCCCAAAAATGAAGTGTTTTTATTAGCCCTAAAAGAGCCCCAAGTTATCGCGAAGTAAAGACAAACAAAATTATATAGAAATCAGTTAGTTATAACTTTTCAGAAAATTTTATAAAAATCCAAGGCATCAATTGTTTTAATAAGCACAAAAGTGTCAATTTTAGCCATTTTAACCCGAAAGACATCCCTATGGGGGCAACCGGAGTTTTCCCGGAAAATCCGGTCTGTTACTTTTTTTTTACTCATACCATGTTTAATGTTTGTGCAAATTTTCAAAAAATTCCAAGGCGTAGTTATTGAGAAAAGTGCGGGCAGACGAACGGAAGAACGGACGAGGGTGAATTTACAGGTCGACTCTCCTTGGAAAACTCTTTTGCTTGTACTTCAGTTAATCTCTTTCAATTATGGCATTGGTTTGCTTCGTAGAATTTACGCTAATCTTAGTATAATTATAACGGAATCATTAGTTGTTTATGATGGAAAACTGTTTCAAGGATCTCAAATCAAGAAAGTCTTTTATATCGTGGTTCGGTTCTGATTCCGACTTTCTATGCAAGCTATTTAATATTTATATCATGTGTAATAACGAATTCTTTCTTTCCGTGTGCAACGTTTGCTTTGTATTCTATTTATGGAAGTTGAAGAGTTCTTAATGCCATTTTAGTCGCTTTCTTTGTCAGCATACCGACCATTTTAATTCGTTTAATCGAGGCGTGTCAGCTCCCATCAGACAATGTCATTTCTCAAGTTTCATACTGAAAGGATGATTTTACGGTTACTCTTCTAATCGTTGCCATCATCGTTCTAATAGTCACGTGTTATTTTTTTCTTTTCCTTCTTTAGGTAATTTTCTGCAGACAAGGCATGAATCCACTTGCTGTAAGGAGCTAAAGAGCAAAAAAACAAAAAAAAAAAACAAAAAAAAAAAACAAAACAAAAACAAAAAGAAAACACAAAAACACAATACAAAAATAAAACGAAAAACAACACAAAACAATATCATTCCAAAGCTAGAAACTATCCAATGATAAGTGTTAGGAAAAATAGATAATCGAAGAATTAGTTCGATTTTAGTTCTGTGCGACCAGAATAAAAATAATAATAAAGTTGAGATTATTTGGACCACCCGTAACTTAAAACCTAATACGTTGCGTAGTCCAAAAAAAAAAAAAATAATAATAATAATAGTAATAGTAGTAGTAGTAGTAGTAGTCGTAGTAGTAGTAGTAGTAGTAGTAGTAGTTGTCGTTGTTGTTGTTGTTGGCTCTATTTGGTTATTTGGTCTCGCTCTTTTTTGGGGGTGGGGGAGTAATGTAGCAATGGGGGTAGGGTTGGATTAGAAAACTTATTATTATTATTATTATTATTATTATTATTATCATTATTATTATCATTATTATTATTTTTAAATTGATGTGGACAATAGAATATTTCAATTAAATGTCAAATATGAACAGGTGAAATTATAGAGGAATAAAAGGCGAATCAAATGCGGTATAGGTTGTTTAAACAGTTTCATTAAATTTAGCTTAAATTTGCAGTTTTTTGAAAAAATTAGAAGTGCGGACTTTCTTTTTGCCGGCACTGTATTTTACATCTGTAGCATTTTCT
The DNA here is from genome assembly GCF_053919585.1 of Euprymna scolopes. NCBI lineage: Eukaryota > Metazoa > Mollusca > Cephalopoda > Sepiida > Sepiolidae > Euprymna > Euprymna scolopes. Next base: position 199,124,700 of record NC_136483.1, read on the forward strand.
ATATGCCCGGCTCATGTGTGTGAGTCTCCGCATTCAAGGATTTCCCTTAATATTTCAGCCGTTTTCGCTATCATTATACGTTGTATCTTCTCAGCCATCCTTCTGATTCCAATCTTTCACTTTTTAAAAAAAAAAAGTTTTTCGGAATTGTTCCTAGTGCTCCGACTAGTAGTGGAATTATTTTGATTTTTTCATCTTCATATTCCTTTGGCTCTTTGGCCAGTCCCGTGTAGTTTCTCCGCCCTGTGATCTGCTGGAACTGCAAAATTTACGCACTTTTTCCTTCGTGTTAACAATTATTATTATTATTATTATTATTATTATTATTGTTGTTGTTGTTGTTGTTGTTGTTGTTATTGTTATTATTATTATTGTTATTATTATTATTGTTATTTTTATTATTATTGTTGTTGTTATTTATTATTATTATTATTATTATTATTATTATTATTATTATTATTATTATTGTTGTTGTTGTTGTTATTGTTATTATTATTATTGTTATTATTATTATTGTTATTTTTATTATTATTGTTGTTGTTATTTATTATTATTATTATTATTATTGTTGTTGTTATTATTATTACTATTATTGTTATTATTATTATTATTATTGTTGTTGTTGTCGTTGTTGTTGTTGCTTTTATTATTATTTTGCAAAGGGGATGTCTTAATGTTCTCTGATCAAGACGACGTCGTAATCCCGCAAATGATTTAATAACACGCAAAATGGGGATTAATTGTGAAAATAGGATTATCTTTGTGTCGTTCTCTCAGCTAATCGAAACAAATCCAACTAAATCAGTCAAATCACTAAACGAAGATGAAGATGAGAGATTTTTTTTCCTGTCGATTATCACATCGAATGTTCTTTTTATATTGCAGAATCTTTAATAAAAATAATTACGAGTCAGACGCTGCTGCTTATTCTGTTGATGATTATACTGCTGCTGCTGATGATTTTTAACTTGTTTTTTAATCATCATTTCATGATGATTATGATGATGATGTTGAAGATGATGATGATTTTTCTTGGCATTCATTTCTCCAATATCATACTATTAAGACTTCTTTCTATAAGGATTTCAGATATTTACAGGATGAATCACGTGAAGGTTGCCAACATCACTAAGAGAAAAGGTTTCTGTGGAATGAACTGATTCGAACTTGGTATACCCTGGTTGGCATCCCGCATTGTTAACCACTGAGCCACCATCTACTGAAGCTTATGATGATGAGTTTTGTTGTTAGGCATAATTTATTCAGGTTATTTTTATTATCTTCTCTTGGTTTTGCTCGATTCTAGGACAAGAATCCATCTAGTCTGGTGGAGTATCCAGCTTTATGCTGTTACTTGAGTTAACATCACTTGGAGAAAGTTTCAATATTCTTCTGATGAGTCAGTTTATAATCGTAACGAGTAGATCCTGTTTGGAATTCAAATCCATTTTTATTTGGAATATTTGGTTGTAAAACTGTAAAATATCTTCATGTCACGTTAACCTGAGAAACCTCCGTACAATCGAGCATAGTTGAAGATTTCATATGAATCAGAAGATTATTGTTGGCATTCGTTTCCCCGATATCTTTCTAGTTAGAATTATTTTTAGAAAGACATCGGGTACTTATGGGACAGACTGGGCGAATTTTACCAACATCCCTAAGTGAAATTGTTGCTCTGAGAACGAACGGGACTCGAACTTTGCACACCCAGACTGTCAATCTGTGTCGTTAACTATTTAGCTACCGTCACCTTCCTGCTACTGTTGTTGTTATTGTTGTTGTTGTTGTTGAGCATTGAGAATTCAGGTATAATTAGTAGAGAGGTTAGGGGATCGAAAATGTGTAAGGGCATAAAACGGCCATAGATAAAGTTAGTTGTAATTTAGAAGGTCGGGCAGTGATTCGTAGAAAAGGTCCAAAGTTTGGGCCGGTTGTATTATGTAGCAACTTGTGCCACAGCATCTGCGTGCGTCTTCGAGGACAATCTTCATAAGATGTCGGGCGACAACAACGAGTAACCGTTTTCTTTTTTAATTTTGTAATGCAAAGTGGACCTGAACCCATCATTGAACATGGAGAGGTCGATATAATCTGCTTTTGCTGTTCCTCTAGCACGGGGGCTGTCGAAATAATTATCATCACTTCAAATGAAAGTTACTTCGACGTATAAAAACGTTACCAATACAAAGATAAAAGAAAGCAAAAAAAAAAAAAAAAAAATGAGAAGAGAAAAGACTTGGCGGATAGAAACAAACAAAAAAAATTTATTAAATGAAACTTAACCAAAAAAGTTCACAAACTGTCTACTGCTAATTTTTTGCTCTCTGCTACAAAGAAAGTCCTTTGTGTGATAACAATTACGAAAGATAGAGAGAAAGAGAGAAAGACGGGTTGAGAAGGCTTTTTTTTACTTAGTGCTGTGATATGAGATTTTAACTAGTGTAGGGTTTTTTTCTTAGAAAGGTCGAAATATTTAGCAAAGTTGAAAAGAGTTCACTCCCTTTGTTTGCAATTTAAGCTAACATTTTGTAATGCCGTCTTTTTTTTTTTTAAATAAACGTCCTCTCGAGTAGATTAGTTGAAATATCTGCAGACAAAGATACTTTATTATCTGAAGTAATGTTCGAGAGTGTTCCTTTATAGCGAGGAATTTATTTCCTTATTTTCCTGAAGGAATAACCTGAAAAATAATACGCACAATTCTTCGTATAATAACGTTCTCTGAAGAGGCAAGAAGTCAGGACCCCCCCCCCCCAACTTTCTAGTTCCTTCTTTGAGTCCAGTCAGAATAGAAATACTCTTTTCTTTTGATTTAGAAAAACTGAAGCTGGAGACGTATCCATTTCCTTCAGAAGAAAATATCAATTTTTTCTATTGAGAATATTTCCCACATGTGTCTTCTCTCTTGCAAGCTGGTATTTTTCCGACATATTTAACTGCCAAATCCTCGAAAGATTTCTTGGATTTACTTGAAGTAGATGTCTGTCAGCGGGATACGAATTCCTTAGGTAACATAGACGTAATCACATTATAAACTTCGCCAGGTAACTTAGACGCGTTCTCTTCAACATTTTGATGTTTGGACGGAGAAGATAGCATGTCAATACATTTCAAATGTCCAGTCCAAACTGCCAATTTCCACTTGAATTTTATCATAAAACGCGGGAATGCACAGATCAATTAGCAGACATAAATAAGTCACATGACCACCAGCAGCAGTGAAGCAAACTAAAGAGAAAGGAAAAAGAGGAAAAAAAGAAGAAATATGTCCCCCTAAAATTTTACGGGATATTCAAATTTTTCGAGGGGGGGTGCATATTGTTGACTTTTTAGAGCTACGCGAACCCACTCCTCCCCCCCCCAATAAAAAATAAAAAAATAAAAAATAACCTGGACATGTTTTATGCTGTTCTGCTTATTAGTTTTGCATTTTAGTGAAACTGATTCTTTTAATCATTTTCTGAACAAACAGAAAAGCAACAACATTATTTTCACACATTTTACTTAAAAAAAATAATATTTATATTTTCCATGAGAGCTCCGCGAGCCAAATTAAAGACTTTGGTGGGCCAGATTTGGCCCGTGGGTATTGGTAAGAAAACGACCAGAGATCGCCGGATTCTGATGCAGACCCTTTTGGATTTCATCAAAGATTCGACATCCACGAAGAACTCTCCGACACAGACATTTTAAAACTATACAATCATGAAAACAATCTGTCAGATATCATGTTTACGTCAAACTCTGAGGAATTCGAATGTGATTTTGAAATCGTTAAAATATCAAGTTGATTACAACTTCTGACTAGAAAAAGTTTATAAATCAAAATCAATAACGGTTCATTTGTGCGTCAGAAAGTAACATTTCTCGGCGGTGGGGGTGCAGCAAACTAGAAAAGTGCACTTTCGCTCTTCCCTACCGTTAGAGAAATTTATGATCAAACACAGACAATCGTTATGAAGACTTACTTTAAAACTCATACGAGGTGCCTTCAATAAGTTTCCAGATTTTTTTCATATGAATACTTTTATTGATAGTGCATACATGGAACTCCAGTTCTCTTTGAAGAAATCTCCTCCGGGTGCAATGCACTTGTACCGTTTCAACAACTTGTGGAAGCTTACATTGAAGTTCTCTTGTTGGAGCGAGTCAATGATCCGTGTCAACCTCTTTCATATCCTCAATTGTCTCATAACGACAGCCTATAAGGTTTTCCTTAAGCTTAGGGAATAACCAAAAGTCACAAGGAGCGAGGTCTGGACTATAGGGAGGGTGAGGAACTGGCTTGATGTCTATCTTGGTCAAATAATCTGTGACGTATGGAGTTGAGGTGCATTCGGGCAAATCTCTTGCATCTTCAGTTCCTCGTAAATAATTTTCACAGTTCCCACACTGACGTCAAACTATGCACTTATCATCTCTATAGAAACACGACGATTCTTATCCATGAAATTCTTTATTTGGTCAATCAACTCTGGTGTTTTGACTTACTCCTCCCATACCTCTCATTATTCTCACAGATTCTTGCCTTCCTTGAATCTCTTATGCCACTCAAAAACTGATGCTCGATTCATGCTAGATGGTCCAAAAGCAGTCTGAACCCTTCCATACATTTCTGTGGCATTTTTTTTCAAATTTAAAACAGAATTTTATTGCATATCGTTCTTCTGAAGTGTCCTCACGTCCAGATTGCATTTTTGAAATTCACAAGCTGTGACAATCAGGCTTTAGTAGGGTCTCTCGACTGGTGTTAATCGTGATACGCTTTACTGATGATTCCAGAAAAGATGAAACACTAGTGTCTGTACGTATTAAATAATTATTATAGTAAATTATACATATATATATATATATATATATATATATATATATATATATATATATATATATATATATATATAAATTATTGTGTAACAGTGGAAGTGCGCGTATGTGACTGCATGAGAAGTGACGTCACCGGTGGAGGGGCTATAAAAAAAGACAAAGATAACCTTTGAAATCTCGGGAAAGACGCGAAGAACGATCTACATCACACGGGTGACGTCAAGGCTGTAACGACGAAGAAATAGATGTTATATAAACCAAAAAGCGAGTAAGAGTTCTTTTGTCCACTTTGTGACTGAGGCCACAACGTGTGTACAAGTGTACAGCGCTATAGTTGGCGTTTGATTAATTTCCAACCAGTGTTGGGATAATGAAATGCGACCCTTATATCCTTATGTTTGAACGTAGATGTATGTCCGTAAACTCTATTTTTAAGCACCATTGGCAGGCTCTCTATGTAGAACTTTAATATTTCTTAGCTCTCTACTGTATATATTATTGCTCAGTGTATCACTGAGGCAGTAAGAAAGTCGTTCTGTAAAGGGCAATCATTCGGTTTTAGCAATTGCAGTTATTTGTGGTTCTATCCATATTTATATTAATGTTCGTGCCATTTCATTTGTTGTTGTATTATCTTTATCTAAATTTTCGATTTTAATGTTTTTTGCCAGATTTTCTTTTGAAGCGTGCTGCTGGAAAGTGTGTGCTTATGAGGTACAATCATTTATTATCTTTGTTTTTAAGCTGAAGCGGATGTAATTCCATATTTTTTTTTACAAAAGAATGACCAATTATCAAGGCCCGGAGGCCACTCGAGAATAAGGGTTAATGAGTATACTGTAGTAATTGGGACAATATCGTAGTAATCGTTAGTGGAAATTTAGTAAATTGGATTTCTTAAGAGGACGGCTTGTCAAGAACTTGTTTACATTGGACTTGAAGACGATCATATGATGTAGTCAGCTGGAAAGCAGGCAAACGAAAGAAAGTTCAAAAGGCGTGCAGTTCTAAGAAAAACTTTGTTCATGGAATCTACGTTTTAGGCACAAATAAAGAGTGGGGAAATTATTGATTGTGGTTTTAGCTAGACGAGTGTTTTTGTGAAAGTTTGGCAAGGGGATTAAAGATTGGAGCTCAGACAAGCACTTGCAATGAAAAAAAAACAATAAAGTAGAGATAGGTTCGCAACGTCTCTTTAAAGGGAAAGAGGTTGCAGGGAAGACAAAAGGGCATCCCCTACTAAGCTACAAAATCTATTTTGAACGTTGTCAAGGCAGGATAAGCAGCTCCTGCCTAGATGTGGCAACAGTACTCCATCCTAGAACGTATTTCGCTCTTATACAGATAGAGAATTGCATCGGCAGTTAGATATTTACTGGAGCGGTAAATTTTTCCCACCATTTTACCAGGGACGTTTGCAACGGATTTAATGTACGTGCTCCATTTCAGATGAGGATTAAAAGTCAGACCCAGAAGCTTGTCAAAACATGGGGCCTTCCCAAGACTAGAGCCATAGTTGAATTATTTTCTATATTTTTATACTATATATTCGGATGTGTGTAGCCACTATTCTTTAGGGCAGTGTTATAGACTTATTTCGTCCGAGGAATTGCTACTATTCTTACTTTCAATGGACTTCAGGCTGTGCTTGATTATTAATGGTGGATGGTTTGATTGTGGATAAAAATAGATGAAGATGGAATTTTCCTTCATAAATCGTTCATTTGTGGGGGAACCACTTGAGTGGAGGTGAGGGGCCCATTGGTACTTGGTCAGCTGGGTGCATAGGGTAGGGTGTGTGTGTGTGTGTGTGTGTGTGTGTGTGTGTGTGTGTGTGTGTTTTCTTGTCTTGGTTTGTAGAGTGTGTGTTCTGTTTTATAGTATTATAAAGTTATTTGCTTCCCTAGGAAGGCAACTGTGATCCAAGGTCGTTACTAATGTGCGTGTGGTAGGAGAGGGGGACCACCTGCTCTGAAATAAGGGTAGGGGTGTTTTCATTCAATTTTGATATTTATTTTTTGAATTCTTAGATTTTAGTATTGTGATTTTTTGTTTCAGTCTTTGACTGTTCGGGCATTCTTAATATTATGTTTGTTTAGATAAAAGGGTGTATACGGAGGGGATTTTTAATGTTTCTATTTATTTGTCTCCCCTATGTGGGTATGGCCAGATCCAGGATCGGTTCTTAGTGTGGGGAAGGTCTTGTTCCCCAGAGGGGATGGGGCACTTGGAGAGGTGTAGGTATGGGAGGAGGGATGATAGTTATTTCAGTCGAATGCGGGACGTTAAGTGGAAAAGGAGGCAAAGAAAAAGTAAAAACTTTTGCTCTCTCTCTCTCTCTCTCTCTCTCTCTCTCTCTCTCTTCATGTATCTCTCTATTTCTATCTTTCTCTCCCGCCCATTCTCTCTCTGTCTCTCTTCCCCTCTCTGTAACGGGAAAAATATAAAAAACACATATCCTAAGAAGAAAAGTATTCCCCCAAAGCAATATTTTTGTCGTTTAGTTTATCGAATCCAGTGTTTTTTTGTTCTTTTTTACACAGTGGTCACCACTTATCAAGGCCCGGAAGCCACTCAGGGATAAGGGTTATTGCAAGTACATTACGTTAGTGTGGAGATTTGATGAAGTGTTTACTTAAGGGGGCGGTTCATTAAGAATTTGTTAACGTTGGACTTGAAGATATCCAAGTTGTAGTCAGGTGGGAAGCAGGCTGACGGAACAGAGTTCCACAGGCGTGCAGTTCTAAGAAAGAAGCTTTGTTCATGGAATCCACGTTTTGATTTAGGCACAGATAAAGAGTGGGGGAAATTTTTCACAGTGGATTCAGCTAGACGGTTTACATCAAATTCGGTGGATATAATATTTGGTAAGATCACGCATAGACTGCACCCTCCCCCCCAAATAAAACATGTCGGATTTTGTAAGAAGAAATGTCCCCCTCCAAAAAAAGTAAATTATGTTTGTGTAGTCTATTTAATAAAGTGTTTACGTCAGATTTTGCTAATGTAATTATTTGTAAGATGACGTTAGGGAGAGAGAGAAGCCATGTTTTGTAATCACGAGCGCGTTCGTTATTGAATTAGGATTGACATTACGAACGTTTGGTCTCCTCAGCCAATGAAAATTGGTTGAATTTAAGGAGGGAGAGGTCATTAATTTGGGACTCGGGAGAATGAAAGGTTATGGTATGTGTGCAAGTGTAGGAGCCAAGAAATTATGATGATAATCTACATATGACCCAAATGCAAAACCCCCTCCCAGTGTCGACTGGGAGTGGAAATAGTACTTTCTATTTAGAGGAACAAATAACAGCTATTTCCAGTGTATATCTTTGCGATCGTGATGATGTTACTCCTAGGATTAAATCTAATTTTTGCTTTTATAACGAATGAATATGTCTAAAATGTCATTCTAGTTACATAAGATATTTACTAATAGTGTAGACATAATATTTTGGTCCAGAGGGGAAAAACTGCTACGTTTTTATTATATTATTAATTATTATATATTATTATTAGGGATTATATTGGATCCAATATATAGTAAGGGTTTTAAAAGTTAAAAATATAAAAAATAAAATAACTTGTGCGTCACTACCGAGAATAGAAACCGAAACGTTTAGCTTACGATTGACTTTTTCCTTTGACGTTATGCCTGAGCTATGAAGACATACTTGTTGCAAGATTAAAAATTATAACACGAACCAATAGCTATTACGCTATGCATGCATATTCGTAATGCCGTCGTGGAAACTTTACCTGGCAAATTCCATTTTTTTTATTTTCACACTTTTGCACCGATTTTCCTCGGCTAAAACACAAATATAAAGTTTCACATGGGTTCGATTACCCTTTATATTAAGTTTCATGCCTGTAGGCCAAAAACTGACAGAGGAGTTTGCTAGGCAATTTTTTTAAACAAATATATACACGCATGCATAAATATATATAGAAATAGGTTTATGTTTACTATATGCAAATTTTTACGCAAATATTATGCAAGTATAAATCATGTTGAATATCTACATGAATATAATTTTTACGCAAATATTATGCAAGTATAAATCATGTTGAATATCTACATGAATATAATTTTTAAGCAAATATTACGCAAGTATAAATCATGTTGAATATCTACATGAATATAATTTTTAAGCAAATATTACGCAAGTATAAATCATGTTAAATATCTACATGAATATAATTTTTACGCAAATATTACGCAAGTATAAATCATGTTGAATATCTACATGAATATAATTTTTAAGCAAATATTACGCAAGTATAAATCATGTTGAATATCTACATGAATATAATTTTTAAGCAAATATTACGCAAGTATAAATCATGTTGAATATCTACATGAATATAATTTTTAAGCAAATATTACGCAAGTATAAATCATGTTGAATATCTACATGAATATAATTTTTACGCAAATATTATGCAAGTATAAATCATGTTGAATATCTACATGAATATAATTTTTACGCAAATATTATGCAAGTATAAATCATGTTGAATATCTACATGAATATAATTTTTAAGCAAATATTACGCAAGTATAAATCATGTTGAATATCTACATGAATATAATTTTTACGCAAATATTACGCAAGTATAAATCATGTTGAATATCTACATGAATATAATTTTTACGCAAATATTACGCAAGTATAAATCATGTTGAATATCTACATGAATATAATTTTTAAGCAAATATTACGCAAGTATAAATCATGTTGAATATCTACATGAATATAATTTTTAAGCAAATATTATGCAAGTATAAATCATGTTGAATATCTACATGAATATAATTTTTACGCAAATATTACGCAAGTATAAATCATGTTGAATATCTACATGAATATAATTTTTAAGCAAATATTACGCAAGTATAAATCATGTTGAATATCTACATGAATATAATTTTTACGCAAATATTACGCAAGTATAAATCATGTTGAATATCTACATGAATATAATTTTTACGCAAATATTACGCAAGTATAAATCATGTTGAATATCTACATGAATATAATTTTTACGCAAATATTACGCAAGTATAAATCATGTTGAATATCTACATGAATATAATTTTTAAGCAAATATTACGCAAGTATAAATCATGTTGAATATCTACATGAATATAATTTTTACGCAAATATTACGCAAGTATAAATCATGTTGAATATCTACATGAATATAATTTTTAAGCAAATATTACGCAAGTATAAATCATGTTGAATATCTACATGAATATAATTTTTAAGCAAATATTACGCAAGTATAAATCATGTTGAATATCTACATGAATATAATTTTTAAGCAAATATTATGCAAGTATAAATCATGTTGAATATCTACATGAATATAATTTTTACGCAAATATTATGCAAGTATAAATCATGTTGAATATCTACATGAATATAATTTTTACGCAAATATTATGCAAGTATAAATCATGTTGAATATCTACATGAATATAATTTTTAAGCAAATATTACGCAAGTATAAATCATGTTGAATATCTACATGAATATAATTTTTACGCAAATATTACGCAAGTATAAATCATGTTGAATATCTACATGAATATAATTTTTACGCAAATATTACGCAAGTATAAATCATGTTGAATATCTACATGAATATAATTTTTAAGCAAATATTACGCAAGTATAAATCATGTTGAATATCTACATGAATATAATTTTTAAGCAAATATTATGCAAGTATAAATCATGTTGAATATCTACATGAATATAATTTTTACGCAAATATTACGCAAGTATAAATCATGTTGAATATCTACATGAATATAATTTTTAAGCAAATATTACGCAAGTATAAATCATGTTGAATATCTACATGAATATAATTTTTACGCAAATATTACGCAAGTATAAATCATGTTGAATATCTACATGAATATAATTTTTACGCAAATATTACGCAAGTATAAATCATGTTGAATATCTACATGAATATAATTTTTACGCAAATATTACGCAAGTATAAATCATGTTGAATATCTACATGAATATAATTTTTACGCAAATATTACGCAAGTATAAATCATGTTGAATATCTACATGAATATAATTTTTAAGCAAATATTACGCAAGTATAAATCATGTTGAATATCTACATGAATATAATTTTTACGCAAATATTACGCAAGTATAAATCATGTTGAATATCTACATGAATATAATTTTTACGCAAATATTACGCAAGTATAAATCATGTTGAATATCTACATGAATATAATTTTTAAGCAAATATTACGCAAGTATAAATCATGTTGAATATCTACATGAATATAATTTTTAAGCAAATATTATGCAAGTATAAATCATGTTGAATATCTACATGAATATAATTTTTACGCAAATATTACGCAAGTATAAATCATGTTGAATATCTACATGAATATAATTTTTAAGCAAATATTACGCAAGTATAAATCATGTTGAATATCTACATGAATATAATTTTTACGCAAATATTACGCAAGTATAAATCATGTTGAATATCTACATGAATATAATTTTTACGCAAATATTACGCAAGTATAAATCATGTTGAATATCTACATGAATATAATTTTTACGCAAATATTACGCAAGTATAAATCATGTTGAATATCTACATGAATATAATTTTTACGCAAATATTACGCAAGTATAAATCATGTTGAATATCTACATGAATATAATTTTTACGCAAATATTACGCAAGTATAAATCATGTTGAATATCTACATGAATATAATTTTTACGCAAATATTACGCAAGTATAAATCATGTTGAATATCTACATGAATATAATTTTTAAGCAAATATTACGCAAGTATAAATCATGTTGAATATCTACATGAATATAATTTTTACGCAAATATTACGCAAGTATAAATCATGTTGAATATCTACATGAATATAATTTTTACGCAAATATTACGCAAGTATAAATCATGTTGAATATCTACATGAATATAATTTTTACGCAAATATTACGCAAGTATAAATCATGTTGAATATCTACATGAATATAATTTTTACGCAAATATTACGCAAGTATAAATCATGTTGAATATCTACATGAATATAATTTTTACGCAAATATTACGCAAGTATAAATCATGTTGAATATCTACATGAATATAATTTTTACGCAAATATTACGCAAGTATAAATCATGTTGAATATCTACATGAATATAATTTTTACGCAAATATTACGCAAGTATAAATCATGTTGAATATCTACATGAATATAATTTTTAAGCAAATATTACGCAAGTATAAATCATGTTGAATATCTACATGAATATAATTTTTACGCAAATATTACGCAAGTATAAATCATGTTGAATATCTACATGAATATAATTTTTACGCAAATATTATGCAAGTATAAATCATGTTGAATATCTACATGAATATAATTTTTACGCAAATATTATGCAAGTATAAATCATGTTGAATATCTACATGAATATAATTTTTACGCAAATATTATGCAAGTATAAATCATGTTGAATATCTACATGAATATAATTTTTACGCAAATATTATGCAAGTATAAATCATGTTGAATATCTACATGAATATAATTTTTACGCAAATATTATGCAAGTATAAATCATGTTGAATATCTACATGAATATAATTTTTAAGCAAATATTACGCAAGTATAAATCATGTTTAATATCTACATGAATATAATTTTTACGCAAATATTACGCAAGTATAAATCATGTTGAATATCTACATGAATATAATTTTTACGCAAATATTACGCAAGTATAAATCATGTTGAATATCTACATGAATATAATTTTTAAGCAAATATTACGCAAGTATAAATCATGTTGAATATCTACATGAATATAATTTTTACGCAAATATTACGCAAGTATAAATCATGTTGAATATCTACATGAATATAATTTTTACGCAAATATTACGCAAGTATAAATCATGTTGAATATCTACATGAATATAATTTTTAAGCAAATATTACGCAAGTATAAATCATGTTGAATATCTACATGAATATAATTTTTACGCAAATATTACGCAAGTATAAATCATGTTGAATATCTACATGAATATAATTTTTACGCAAATATTATGCAAGTATAAATCATGTTGAATATCTACATGAATATAATTTTTAAGCAAATATTACGCAAGTATAAATCATGTTGAATATCTACATGAATATAATTTTTACGCAAATATTATGCAAGTATAAATCATGTTGAATATCTACATGAATATAATTTTTACGCAAATATTATGCAAGTATAAATCATGTTGAATATCTACATGAATATAATTTTTACGCAAATATTACGCAAGTATAAATCATGTTGAATATCTACATGAATATAATTTTTACGCAAATATTACGCAAGTATAAATCATGTTGAATATCTACATGAATATAATTTTTAAGCAAATATTACGCAAGTATAAATCATGTTGAATATCTACATGAATATAATTTTTACGCAAATATTACGCAAGTATAAATCATGTTGAATATCTACATGAATATAATTTTTACGCAAATATTACGCAAGTATAAATCATGTTGAATATCTACATGAATATAATTTTTACGCAAATATTACGCAAGTATAAATCATGTTGAATATCTACATGAATATAATTTTTACGCAAATATTACGCAAGTATAAATCATGTTGAATATCTACATGAATATAATTTTTACGCAAATATTACGCAAGTATAAATCATGTTGAATATCTACATGAATATAATTTTTACGCAAATATTACGCAAGTATAAATCATGTTGAATATCTACATGAATATAATTTTTACGCAAATATTATGCAAGTATAAATCATGTTGAATATCTACATGAATATAATTTTTACGCAAATATTATGCAAGTATAAATCATGTTGAATATCTACATGAATATAATTTTTACGCAAATATTATGCAAGTATAAATCATGTTGAATATCTACATGAATATAATTTTTACGCAAATATTATGCAAGTATAAATCATGTTGAATATCTACATGAATATAATTTTTAAGCAAATATTACGCAAGTATAAATCATGTTGAATATCTACATGAATATAATTTTTACGCAAATATTACGCAAGTATAAATCATGTTGAATATCTACATGAATATAATTTTTACGCAAATATTACGCAAGTATAAATCATGTTGAATATCTACATGAATATAATTTTTAAGCAAATATTACGCAAGTATAAATCATGTTGAATATCTACATGAATATAATTTTTACGCAAATATTACGCAAGTATAAATCATGTTGAATATCTACATGAATATAATTTTTACGCAAATATTACGCAAGTATAAATCATGTTGAATATCTACATGAATATAATTTTTAAGCAAATATTACGCAAGTATAAATCATGTTGAATATCTACATGAATATAATTTTTACGCAAATATTACGCAAGTATAAATCATGTTGAATATCTACATGAATATAATTTTTACGCAAATATTATGCAAGTATAAATCATGTTGAATATCTACATGAATATAATTTTTACGCAAATATTACGCAAGTATAAATCATGTTGAATATCTACATGAATATAATTTTTACGCAAATATTATGCAAGTATAAATCATGTTGAATATCTACATGAATATAATTTTTAAGCAAATATTACGCAAGTATAAATCATGTTGAATATCTACATGAATATAATTTTTACGCAAATATTATGCAAGTATAAATCATGTTGAATATCTACATGAATATAATTTTTACGCAAATATTACGCAAGTATAAATCATGTTGAATATCTACATGAATATAATTTTTAAGCAAATATTACGCAAGTATAAATCATGTTGAATATCTACATGAATATAATTTTTAAGCAAATATTACGCAAGTATAAATCATGTTGAATATCTACATGAATATAATTTTTACGCAAATATTATGCAAGTATAAATCATGTTGAATATCTACATGAATATAATTTTTACGCAAATATTACGCAAGTATAAATCATGTTGAATATCTACATGAATATAATTTTTACGCAAATATTACGCAAGTATAAATCATGTTGAATATCTACATGAATATAATTTTTACGCAAATATTATGCAAGTATAAATCATGTTGAATATCTACATGAATATAATTTTTACGCAAATATTATGCAAGTATAAATCATGTTGAATATCTACATGAATATAATTTTTACGCAAATATTATGCAAGTATAAATCATGTTGAATATCTACATGAATATAATTTTTACGCAAATATTATGCAAGTATAAATCATGTTGAATATCTACATGAATATAATTTTTACGCAAATATTATGCAAGTATAAATCATGTTGAATATCTACATGAATATAATTTTTACGCAAATATTACGCAAGTATAAATCATGTTGAATATCTACATGAATATAATTTTTACGCAAATATTACGCAAGTATAAATCATGTTGAATATCTACATGAATATAATTTTTAAGCAAATATTACGCAAGTATAAATCATGTTGAATATCTACATGAATATAATTTTTACGCAAATATTACGCAAGTATAAATCATGTTGAATATCTACATGAATATAATTTTTACGCAAATATTACGCAAGTATAAATCATGTTGAATATCTACATGAATATAATTTTTAAGCAAATATTACGCAAGTATAAATCATGTTGAATATCTACATGAATATAATTTTTACGCAAATATTACGCAAGTATAAATCATGTTGAATATCTACATGAATATAATTTTTACGCAAATATTACGCAAGTATAAATCATGTTGAATATCTACATGAATATAATTTTTACGCAAATATTACGCAAGTATAAATCATGTTGAATATCTACATGAATATAATTTTTAAGCAAATATTACGCAAGTATAAATCATGTTGAATATCTACATGAATATAATTTTTACGCAAATATTACGCAAGTATAAATCATGTTGAATATCTACATGAATATAATTTTTACGCAAATATTATGCAAGTATAAATCATGTTGAATATCTACATGAATATAATTTTTACGCAAATATTACGCAAGTATAAATCATGTTGAATATCTACATGAATATAATTTTTACGCAAATATTACGCAAGTATAAATCATGTTGAATATCTACATGAATATAATTTTTACGCAAATATTACGCAAGTATAAATCATGTTGAATATCTACATGAATATAATTTTTAAGCAAATATTATGCAAGTATAAATCATGTTGAATATCTACATGAATATAATTTTTACGCAAATATTATGCAAGTATAAATCATGTTGAATATCTACATGAATATAATTTTTACGCAAATATTACGCAAGTATAAATCATGTTGAATATCTACATGAATATAATTTTTACGCAAATATTACGCAAGTATAAATCATGTTGAATATCTACATGAATATAATTTTTACGCAAATATTACGCAAGTATAAATCATGTTGAATATCTACATGAATATAATTTTTACGCAAATATTACGCAAGTATAAATCATGTTGAATATCTACATGAATATAATTTTTACGCAAATATTACGCAAGTATAAATCATGTTGAATATCTACATGAATATAATTTTTACGCAAATATTATGCAAGTATAAATCATGTTGAATATCTACATGAATATAATTTTTACGCAAATATTACGCAAGTATAAATCATGTTGAATATCTACATGAATATAATTTTTACGCAAATATTACGCAAGTATAAATCATGTTGAATATCTACATGAATATAATTTTTACGCAAATATTATGCAAGTATAAATCATGTTGAATATCTACATGAATATAATTTTTACGCAAATATTACGCAAGTATAAATCATGTTGAATATCTACATGAATATAATTTTTACGCAAATATTACGCAAGTATAAATCATGTTGAATATCTACATGAATATAATTTTTACGCAAATATTACGCAAGTATAAATCATGTTGAATATCTACATGAATATAATTTTTACGCAAATATTACGCAAGTATAAATCATGTTGAATATCTACATGAATATAATTTTTACGCAAATATTACGCAAGTATAAATCATGTTGAATATCTACATGAATATAATTTTTACGCAAATATTACGCAAGTATAAATCATGTTGAATATCTACATGAATATAATTTTTACGCAAATATTACGCAAGTATAAATCATGTTGAATATCTACATGAATATAATTTTTACGCAAATATTACGCAAGTATAAATCATGTTGAATATCTACATGAATATAATTTTTACGCAAATATTATGCAAGTATAAATCATGTTGAATATCTACATGAATATAATTTTTACGCAAATATTACGCAAGTATAAATCATGTTGAATATCTACATGAATATAATTTTTACGCAAATATTATGCAAGTATAAATCATGTTGAATATCTACATGAATATAATTTTTACGCAAATATTACGCAAGTATAAATCATGTTGAATATCTACATGAATATAATTTTTACGCAAATATTATGCAAGTATAAATCATGTTGAATATCTACATGAATATAATTTTTACGCAAATATTATGCAAGTATAAATCATGTTGAATATCTACATGAATATAATTTTTACGCAAATATTACGCAAGTATAAATCATGTTGAATATCTACATGAATATAATTTTTACGCAAATATTACGCAAGTATAAATCATGTTGAATATCTACATGAATATAATTTTTAAGCAAATATTATGCAAGTATAAATCATGTTGAATATCTACATGAATATAATTTTTACGCAAATATTACGCAAGTATAAATCATGTTGAATATCTACATGAATATAATTTTTAAGCAAATATTATGCAAGTATAAATCATGTTGAATATCTACATGAATATAATTTTTACGCAAATATTACGCAAGTATAAATCATGTTGAATATCTACATGAATATAATTTTTAAGCAAATATTATGCAAGTATAAATCATGTTGAATATCTACATGAATATAATTTTTACGCAAATATTACGCAAGTATAAATCATGTTGAATATCTACATGAATATAATTTTTACGCAAATATTACGCAAGTATAAATCATGTTGAATATCTACATGAATATAATTTTTACGCAAATATTACGCAAGTATAAATCATGTTGAATATCTACATGAATATAATTTTTACGCAAATATTATGCAAGTATAAATCATGTTGAATATCTACATGAATATAATTTTTACGCAAATATTACGCAAGTATAAATCATGTTGAATATCTACATGAATATAATTTTTACGCAAATATTACGCAAGTATAAATCATGTTGAATATCTACATGAATATAATTTTTACGCAAATATTACGCAAGTATAAATCATGTTGAATATCTACATGAATATAATTTTTAAGCAAATATTATGCAAGTATAAATCATGTTGAATATCTACATGAATATAATTTTTACGCAAATATTACGCAAGTATAAATCATGTTGAATATCTACATGAATATAATTTTTACGCAAATATTACGCAAGTATAAATCATGTTGAATATCTACATGAATATAATTTTTACGCAAATATTACGCAAGTATAAATCATGTTGAATATCTACATGAATATAATTTTTAAGCAAATATTATGCAAGTATAAATCATGTTGAATATCTACATGAATATAATTTTTACGCAAATATTACGCAAGTATAAATCATGTTGAATATCTACATGAATATAATTTTTACGCAAATATTACGCAAGTATAAATCATGTTGAATATCTACATGAATATAATTTTTACGCAAATATTACGCAAGTATAAATCATGTTGAATATCTACATGAATATAATTTTTACGCAAATATTACGCAAGTATAAATCATGTTGAATATCTACATGAATATAATTTTTACGCAAATATTACGCAAGTATAAATCATGTTGAATATCTACATGAATATAATTTTTAAGCAAATATTACGCAAGTATAAATCATGTTGAATATCTACATGAATATAATTTTTAAGCAAATATTACGCAAGTATAAATCATGTTGAATATCTACATGAATATAATTTTTAAGCAAATATTACGCAAGTATAAATCATGTTGAATATCTACATGAATATAATTTTTACGCAAATATTATGCAAGTATAAATCATGTTGAATATCTACATGAATATAATTTTTACGCAAATATTACGCAAGTATAAATCATGTTGAATATCTACATGAATATAATTTTTACGCAAATATTATGCAAGTATAAATCATGTTGAATATCTACATGAATATAATTTTTACGCAAATATTATGCAAGTATAAATCATGTTGAATATCTACATGAATATAATTTTTACGCAAATATTACGCAAGTATAAATCATGTTGAATATCTACATGAATATAATTTTTACGCAAATATTACGCAAGTATAAATCATGTTGAATATCTACATGAATATAATTTTTAAGCAAATATTATGCAAGTATAAATCATGTTGAATATCTACATGAATATAATTTTTACGCAAATATTACGCAAGTATAAATCATGTTGAATATCTACATGAATATAATTTTTAAGCAAATATTATGCAAGTATAAATCATGTTGAATATCTACATGAATATAATTTTTACGCAAATATTACGCAAGTATAAATCATGTTGAATATCTACATGAATATAATTTTTAAGCAAATATTATGCAAGTATAAATCATGTTGAATATCTACATGAATATAATTTTTACGCAAATATTACGCAAGTATAAATCATGTTGAATATCTACATGAATATAATTTTTACGCAAATATTATGCAAGTATAAATCATGTTGAATATCTACATGAATATAATTTTTACGCAAATATTACGCAAGTATAAATCATGTTGAATATCTACATGAATATAATTTTTAAGCAAATATTATGCAAGTATAAATCATGTTGAATATCTACATGAATATAATTTTTAAGCAAATATTATGCAAGTATAAATCATGTTGAATATCTACATGAATATAATTTTTACGCAAATATTACGCAAGTATAAATCATGTTGAATATCTACATGAATATAATTTTTACGCAAATATTACGCAAGTATAAATCATGTTGAATATCTACATGAATATAATTTTTAAGCAAATATTACGCAAGTATAAATCATGTTGAATATCTACATGAATATAATTTTTAAGCAAATATTATGCAATTATAAATCATGTTGAATATCTACATGAATATAATTTTTAAGCAAATATTACGCAAGTATAAATCATGTTGAATATCTACATGAATATAATTTTTAAGCAAATATTACGCAAGTATAAATCATGTTGAATATCTACATGAATATAATTTTTACGCAAATATTACGCAAGTATAAATCATGTTGAATATCTACATGAATATAATTTTTAAGCAAATATTACGCAAGTATAAATCATGTTGAATATCTACATGAATATAATTTTTACGCAAATATTACGCAAGTATAAATCATGTTGAATATCTACATGAATATAATTTTTACGCAAATATTACGCAAGTATAAATCATGTTGAATATCTACATGAATATAATTTTTACGCAAATATTACGCAAGTATAAATCATGTTGAATATCTACATGAATATAATTTTTACACAAATATTACGCAAGTATAAATCATGTTGAATATCTACATGAATATAATTTTTACGCAAATATTACGCAAGTATAAATCATGTTGAATATCTACATGAATATAATTTTTAAGCAAATATTACGCAAGTATAAATCATGTTGAATATCTACATGAATATAATTTTTACGCAAATATTACGCAAGTATAAATCATGTTGAATATCTACATGAATATAATTTTTACGCAAATATTACGCAAGTATAAATCATGTTGAATATCTACATGAATATAATTTTTACGCAAATATTACGCAAGTATAAATCATGTTGAATATCTACATGAATATAATTTTTACGCAAATATTACGCAAGTATAAATCATGTTGAATATCTACATGAATATAATTTTTACGCAAATATTACGCAAGTATAAATCATGTTGAATATCTACATGAATATAATTTTTACGCAAATATTACGCAAGTATAAATCATGTTGAATATCTACATGAATATAATTTTTAAGCAAATATTACGCAAGTATAAATCATGTTGAATATCTACATGAATATAATTTTTAAGCAAATATTACGCAAGTATAAATCATGTTGAATATCTACATGAATATAATTTTTACGCAAATATTACGCAAGTATAAATCATGTTGAATATCTACATGAATATAATTTTTAAGCAAATATTACGCAAGTATAAATCATGTTGAATATCTACATGAATATAATTTTTACGCAAATATTACGCAAGTATAAATCATGTTGAATATCTACATGAATATAATTTTTACGCAAATATTACGCAAGTATAAATCATGTTGAATATCTACATGAATATAATTTTTACGCAAATATTACGCAAGTATAAATCATGTTGAATATCTACATGAATATAATTTTTACGCAAATATTATGCAAGTATAAATCATGTTGAATATCTACATGAATATAATTTTTACGCAAATATTACGCAAGTATAAATCATGTTGAATATCTACATGAATATAATTTTTAAGCAAATATTACGCAAGTATAAATCATGTTGAATATCTACATGAATATAATTTTTACGCAAATATTACGCAAGTATAAATCATGTTGAATATCTACATGAATATAATTTTTACGCAAATATTACGCAAGTATAAATCATGTTGAATATCTACATGAATATAATTTTTACGCAAATATTACGCAAGTATAAATCATGTTGAATATCTACATGAATATAATTTTTAAGCAAATATTACGCAAGTATAAATCATGTTGAATATCTACATGAATATAATTTTTACGCAAATATTACGCAAGTATAAATCATGTTGAATATCTACATGAATATAATTTTTACGCAAATATTACGCAAGTATAAATCATGTTGAATATCTACATGAATATAATTTTTACGCAAATATTACGCAAGTATAAATCATGTTGAATATCTACATGAATATAATTTTTACGCAAATATTACGCAAGTATAAATCATGTTGAATATCTACATGAATATAATTTTTACGCAAATATTACGCAAGTATAAATCATGTTGAATATCTACATGAATATAATTTTTAAGCAAATATTATGCAAGTATAAATCATGTTGAATATCTACATGAATATAATTTTTAAGCAAATATTACGCAAGTATAAATCATGTTGAATATCTACATGAATATAATTTTTACGCAAATATTACGCAAGTATAAATCATGTTGAATATCTACATGAATATAATTTTTACGCAAATATTACGCAAGTATAAATCATGTTGAATATCTACATGAATATAATTTTTAAGCAAATATTACGCAAGTATAAATCATGTTGAATATCTACATGAATATAATTTTTACGCAAATATTACGCAAGTATAAATCATGTTGAATATCTACATGAATATAATTTTTACGCAAATATTACGCAAGTATAAATCATGTTGAATATCTACATGAATATAATTTTTACGCAAATATTACGCAAGTATAAATCATGTTGAATATCTACATGAATATAATTTTTACGCAAATATTACGCAAGTATAAATCATGTTGAATATCTACATGAATATAATTTTTACGCAAATATTACGCAAGTATAAATCATGTTGAATATCTACATGAATATAATTTTTACGCAAATATTACGCAAGTATAAATCATGTTGAATATCTACATGAATATAATTTTTACGCAAATATTACGCAAGTATAAATCATGTTGAATATCTACATGAATATAATTTTTAAGCAAATATTATGCAAGTATAAATCATGTTGAATATCTACATGAATATAATTTTTAAGCAAATATTACGCAAGTATAAATCATGTTGAATATCTACATGAATATAATTTTTACGCAAATATTACGCAAGTATAAATCATGTTGAATATCTACATGAATATAATTTTTACGCAAATATTATGCAAGTATAAATCATGTTGAATATCTACATGAATATAATTTTTAAGCAAATATTACGCAAGTATAAATCATGTTGAATATCTACATGAATATAATTTTTACGCAAATATTACGCAAGTATAAATCATGTTGAATATCTACATGAATATAATTTTTAAGCAAATATTACGCAAGTATAAATCATGTTGAATATCTACATGAATATAATTTTTACGCAAATATTACGCAAGTATAAATCATGTTGAATATCTACATGAATATAATTTTTAAGCAAATATTACGCAAGTATAAATCATGTTGAATATCTACATGAATATAATTTTTACGCAAATATTACGCAAGTATAAATCATGTTGAATATCTACATGAATATAATTTTTACGCAAATATTACGCAAGTATAAATCATGTTGAATATCTACATGAATATAATTTTTAAGCAAATATTATGCAAGTATAAATCATGTTGAATATCTACATGAATATAATTTTTAAGCAAATATTACGCAAGTATAAATCATGTTGAATATCTACATGAATATAATTTTTAAGCAAATATTACGCAAGTATAAATCATGTTGAATATCTACATGAATATAATTTTTACGCAAATATTACGCAAGTATAAATCATGTTGAATATCTACATGAATATAATTTTTAAGCAAATATTACGCAAGTATAAATCATGTTGAATATCTACATGAATATAATTTTTAAGCAAATATTACGCAAGTATAAATCATGTTGAATATCTACATGAATATAATTTTTACGCAAATATTACGCAAGTATAAATCATGTTGAATATCTACATGAATATAATTTTTAAGCAAATATTTCGCAAGTATAAATCATGTTGAATATCTACATGAATATAATTTTTAAGCAAATATTACGCAAGTATAAATCATGTTGAATATCTACATGAATATAATTTTTACGCAAATATTACGCAAGTATAAATCATGTTGAATATCTACATGAATATAATTTTTAAGCAAATATTACGCAAGTATAAATCATGTTGAATATCTACATGAATATAATTTTTACGCAAATATTACGCAAGTATAAATCATGTTGAATATCTACATGAATATAATTTTTACGCAAATATTATGCAAGTATAAATCATGTTGAATATCTACATGAATATAATTTTTACGCAAATATTATGCAAGTATAAATCATGTTGAATATCTACATGAATATAATTTTTAAGCAAATATTACGCAAGTATAAATCATGTTGAATATCTACATGAATATAATTTTTACGCAAATATTACGCAAGTATAAATCATGTTGAATATCTACATGAATATAATTTTTAAGCAAATATTACGCAAGTATAAATCATGTTGAATATCTACATGAATATAATTTTTACGCAAATATTACGCAAGTATAAATCATGTTGAATATCTACATGAATATAATTTTTACGCAAATATTACGCAAGTATAAATCATGTTGAATATCTACATGAATATAATTTTTAAGCAAATATTACGCAAGTATAAATCATGTTGAATATCTACATGAATATAATTTTTAAGCAAATATTACGCAAGTATAAATCATGTTGAATATCTACATGAATATAATTTTTACGCAAATATTACGCAAGTATAAATCATGTTGAATATCTACATGAATATAATTTTTACGCAAATATTACGCAAGTATAAATCATGTTGAATATCTACATGAATATAATTTTTAAGCAAATATTACGCAAGTATAAATCATGTTGAATATCTACATGAATATAATTTTTAAGCAAATATTACGCAAGTATAAATCATGTTGAATATCTACATGAATATAATTTTTACGCAAATATTACGCAAGTATAAATCATGTTGAATATCTACATGAATATAATTTTTAAGCAAATATTACGCAAGTATAAATCATGTTGAATATCTACATGAATATAATTTTTAAGCAAATATTACGCAAGTATAAATCATGTTAAATATCTACATGAATATAATTTTTACGCAAATATTACGCAAGTATAAATCATGTTGAATATCTACATGAATATAATTTTTACGCAAATATTACGCAAGTATAAATCATGTTGAATATCTACATGAATATAATTTTTAAGCAAATATTACGCAAGTATAAATCATGTTGAATATCTACATGAATATAATTTTTACGCAAATATTACGCAAGTATAAATCATGTTGAATATCTACATGAATATAATTTTTAAGCAAATATTACGCAAGTATAAATCATGTTGAATATCTACATGAATATAATTTTTAAGCAAATATTACGCAAGTATAAATCATGTTGAATATCTACATGAATATAATTTTTACGCAAATATTACGCAAGTATAAATCATGTTGAATATCTACATGAATATAATTTTTAAGCAAATATTACGCAAGTATAAATCATGTTGAATATCTACATGAATATAATTTTTAAGCAAATATTACGCAAGTATAAATCATGTTGAATATCTACATGAATATAATTTTTACGCAAATATTACGCAAGTATAAATCATGTTGAATATCTACATGAATATAATTTTTAAGCAAATATTACGCAAGTATAAATCATGTTGAATATCTACATGAATATAATTTTTACGCAAATATTACGCAAGTATAAATCATGTTGAATATCTACATGAATATAATTTTTACGCAAATATTATGCAAGTATAAATCATGTTGAATATCTACATGAATATAATTTTTACGCAAATATTATGCAAGTATAAATCATGTTGAATATCTACATGAATATAATTTTTAAGCAAATATTACGCAAGTATAAATCATGTTGAATATCTACATGAATATAATTTTTACGCAAATATTACGCAAGTATAAATCATGTTGAATATCTACATGAATATAATTTTTAAGCAAATATTACGCAAGTATAAATCATGTTGAATATCTACATGAATATAATTTTTACGCAAATATTACGCAAGTATAAATCATGTTGAATATCTACATGAATATAATTTTTACGCAAATATTACGCAAGTATAAATCATGTTGAATATCTACATGAATATAATTTTTAAGCAAATATTACGCAAGTATAAATCATGTTGAATATCTACATGAATATAATTTTTAAGCAAATATTACGCAAGTATAAATCATGTTGAATATCTACATGAATATAATTTTTACGCAAATATTACGCAAGTATAAATCATGTTGAATATCTACATGAATATAATTTTTAAGCAAATATTACGCAAGTATAAATCATGTTGAATATCTACATGAATATAATTTTTAAGCAAATATTACGCAAGTATAAATCATGTTGAATATCTACATGAATATAATTTTTACGCAAATATTACGCAAGTATAAATCATGTTGAATATCTACATGAATATAATTTTTACGCAAATATTACGCAAGTATAAATCATGTTGAATATCTACATGAATATAATTTTTACGCAAATATTACGCAAGTATAAATCATGTTGAATATCTACATGAATATAATTTTTAAGCAAATATTACGCAAGTATAAATCATGTTGAATATCTACATGAATATAATTTTTACGCAAATATTACGCAAGTATAAATCATGTTGAATATCTACATGAATATAATTTTTAAGCAAATATTACGCAAGTATAAATCATGTTGAATATCTACATGAATATAATTTTTAAGCAAATATTACGCAAGTATAAATCATGTTGAATATCTACATGAATATAATTTTTACGCAAATATTACGCAAGTATAAATCATGTTGAATATCTACATGAATATAATTTTTAAGCAAATATTACGCAAGTATAAATCATGTTGAATATCTACATGAATATAATTTTTAAGCAAATATTACGCAAGTATAAATCATGTTGAATATCTACATGAATATAATTTTTACGCAAATATTACGCAAGTATAAATCATGTTGAATATCTACATGAATATAATTTTTAAGCAAATATTACGCAAGTATAAATCATGTTGAATATCTACATGAATATAATTTTTAAGCAAATATTACGCAAGTATAAATCATGTTGAATATCTACATGAATATAATTTTTAAGCAAATATTATGCAAGTATAAATCATGTTGAATATCTACATGAATATAATTTTTAAGCAAATATTACGCAAGTATAAATCATGTTGAATATCTACATGAATATAATTTTTAAGCAAATATTACGCAAGTATAAATCATGTTGAATATCTACATGAATATAATTTTTACGCAAATATTACGCAAGTATAAATCATGTTGAATATCTACATGAATATAATTTTTACGCAAATATTACGCAAGTATAAATCATGTTGAATATCTACATGAATATAATTTTTAAGCAAATATTACGCAAGTATAAATCATGTTGAATATCTACATGAATATAATTTTTACGCAAATATTACGCAAGTATAAATCATGTTGAATATCTACATGAATATAATTTTTAAGCAAATATTACGCAAGTATAAATCATGTTGAATATCTACATGAATATAATTTTTACGCAAATATTACGCAAGTATAAATCATGTTGAATATCTACATGAATATAATTTTTACGCAAATATTACGCAAGTATAAATCATGTTGAATATCTACATGAATATAATTTTTAAGCAAATATTACGCAAGTATAAATCATGTTGAATATCTACATGAATATAATTTTTACGCATGATAGTTAACTAAAGATGACCATCCTATAAAAAACCGAAAAATTTTAATTAATTAAAATGAATGTTTAAAAGAATATGCAAATTAGCTAGATCTTTAACAGATGAATGCAATTCCACGACCCATATATAAAAAAAGTTGTATTTTCTTTTTAAATAAATAGAAAAAATGGGGTTTTAATATGAATAGCAATACACACACAAAAACTAATATAGGAGTATAGATATATGGACTTGAAAACGGCTGGGTCGATTTTCAGAAAATTGCACATGAAGGTATTTTATATACCTGGCAGTTTTCTTAGCTAGGTTTTGTATCCAATAAGTATCGATAATCGATAATCGATAATTGAATTCATCCGATGAAAGAATGAACAGGCGATTTTGATCAAAGTTAACACCTTATACAGCCTAACATCACAAGGGCATTTGAGAAGTTTTATTATTACACAAACCGAAAGGCCCGCCATATAAAATCTACGGTATGTTTTTTGATATAACAGAGGCGGGTTCGAAATGAATGTTTCTGTTTGAAGCACAATTGAACAATGATATTTGACTTTTGCATTTTAAACTTCAATTCAAGCCATTTTATATAAAAATTAATTTTATAAAATCAATATGTGTGTGTATATTTCCCTACCAAACTACTTCGTCAATTTCAGTCTACAAACTCGAGATTTGACATAAGGCGTATTGAGATTTAGGAAAATCTTTTCAATCGATTTTTGGCCAGAAATTTGTCTGCCAGGGGTCAAAGTTCAACGATTTGACCTTTGAAAACTCTACCAAACTCCTTTGGATCTAAACACTTAAACTTTTAGATGCAGGTTTTGTGGACATAAAACTTTGTAATTTGATTTGAGCCTAAAACAATAAATGTTAAGGGATCAAAATTGGGGTCAAAGTTTTTAAAAAATTGACCTCTACGGTCTCTACCAAATTACTCAGCCAATTTTTGGTCTAAACATTTGAAAATTTACATAAAGTGTATTCAGACATAGGGCAAGCTTTTTAATCAGTTTTAGGCCAAAAATTTGTTTGCCAAGGGTTTAAGTTCAAAAGATTTGACATTTGCTGTCTTTAGTAAACTAGTCAGCCAATTTTGGGTCTAGATATTTGAAATTTTACATAAAGGGTATTCAGACATGCAGCAAGATTTTAATCAGTTTTTGAGCGAAAATTTGGCTGCCACGAGGTCAAAGTTAAAAGAGTTGCCGACTCTATCAAACTCCTCCGCCAATTTTGGGTCTAAACACTTGAAATTTTAGATGTAGGTTATCTAGACATGAGTCAAACTTTTTAATATATAGAGACATATGCACATAAAGTTATGCACAGTACATAGCGCCCGAGCAAAGCTGAGCGGAACTGCTAGTGTATATATATATATATATATATATATATATATATATATATATATATATATATATATATATAGTCACCCACAGACAGACTGTTTCACAGATCTTCAGTGCAGCTAAACTAACAACTACCTCAAGGCACGATCGAAACTCAACCGCCTAGGCACCAGACAAACTGTTTAGATCCGGGAGTTCTTATCTCTATTTATAGAATACGTGTTTCTTGCTCACCGGTTAGGCGTTTACATATCTTTCGTAGGAGGTGAGACTTAAGACTGCGGTGCGGATGTCTTTCATTAGAATAATTTGAAAGCCAGGTTGAAAAATCAAACAAAACCCGACGAAAAGTTTTCTTAATTGTCGCACTTCAAACTAGAAGAGGAATTATTCAAGTTACAACAAGACGAACCTTAGAACTTTTATTCGGGCTCAAAAGAACCATGAAGAGTGTGTGTGTGAGGCGAGCGAAAAGAAGTACTCTACTATTGGCTATTTTTAGGTACAGCTGATCGGGGTGTGGGGTGATATCTTTTCCATTTTCTCTTCTTGTCAATTATAGACATCAAAAAGCCGTCATGAAAACTAAAAGATTTGTTAAGATTTTAAAGGGCTGAATAGAAGAGGTCACAAGGATCGTAAGTAATTGGGCTATAAAAAGGGATTAGCAAAAAGATCGGAAATACTTTTTGCGGGGGGTTTTGTAATTTACGAATGGCCAAACTATATCATATGGCGCGCTGAACCGCAGAAAAAATGTAAAACGGTTTATGCAATAAATAAATAAATTAAAATGAACGGAAATGATAATAATCTAAATTAATTTTAATTTAAATTAATTTTAATCTAAATTTAATTTAATCTGTGGCAGCGGAGAGCGACAATCAATCAAAATATGCAGGCATTCTCGACAAAACTATATTTCAATTGATTTCCATGAAGACGAGTGGATGGATAGGCCCCGCCACGCGCAACTTCCTCAATAACCTGAACTATTAATAACACGCCACACTAGGGACAAACATAAATTGGCTTGAATTTATGAACATCTCTCCAATTTTATGTTCCAGCTGATCTCTCTCTGTGGTAACGAGTGGAGTGATTGGCCCCCACTACATGGGGCTTCCACAAAAGCCTTGCTCTGTTAATAAAGGGCCATACCAGGGACTATCATAGATTAGCTTGACTTTCTCCATTGCTACTATTTGTGAAAACCCATCGAGCCTTCTCTCGACCTGCCAAACCAACAAAACATCTCATGTAATTTGCTAAACTTTAGCTTCATTTATTTTGTCCTTTAGTCCTCACGTTCCATAAGCAATGATTCTGACAAAGGGGAAATAATATTTGTTTTCTGAATTAAAATCTATCCGTATACCACGTCATTGGCTAGTTTTTGACTTTGAAGTGATATGTTTTTAGTTCCTTACACCAAGTGGCTTCATGCTTTGTTTGGAGTGATTTCCATAAAAAAACTTGCATGCTAGTTTCAAGAAGGGTCATATTATTAATTCATTAGTTGCCCCCGTTCAATGCCCTATTTTTCTTTACATTTTTTTTTAGTTGACTATTAGTTAATGTTTGTTGAAATATGAAGTTGAGTTAGAAGTTGAATCGGGGTTCAGTTATGGATTAGGTTAAGAAATGGTTTGTTTCGTTTGTTAAAACTCAGCTATTGTCTTTCAATCGCAGACGTGTCTCTTTTCTTACTGAGATTCTTATTGATGGCTCTGCTTTCGAGGAGAAATCGACTAAAACTTCTTGGTTTTTCTTTCTCATCAAATTTTGATTGGATTTCATATATTGAATCCATTGTTCCTTCTGCATCTCATAAAATCGGTTTTCTCTATCGCTCTAAACACTTTCTCACACCTGAGACTATTCTCCATCTCTACAAATCTATTATCAGACCAGGTGTGGAGTTGATTGTTGTCATATTTGCTTTGGTAAATCTTTATCCCATTTGAATGTCCCTGATGAGTTGCATAAAATCTGTTGTTTGATTGGCTTCCATCCTTTACTCTTTACTACAACTTCTCTCTTACAGACGTGATGTTGCTAGTCTCAGTCTTTTCTACACACACTATTATAACAGAATTGCCTGATCTATTCCCTGCTTTTTCTAACTCGTTTGATTCGTTCGTTTTGTCAGAATTTTTGAGATGAGGATCATTTGATTATTTGGATTGTTCGAACTACTGCACTCATCTCGGATCTTATTCACACAACGTTTCAGCCGATTTAACCCCCAACCTTCTTTAGGTGTATCTTGTTGAACACGAAAATCTATACGGAATTTTTAACTGAACCTTTTACTTTATCCACAGCGGTAGTTTGTTCTCGTTCCGGTTGCCATGGCTAGGTAGAAGTCTTAAGTTTGTTTTTACAATGTTTTACGTCCAGGTGGCAATATGCGTTGTTTGGGGTGAAAATTAAAATAAACGTGATGCAGAAGACCCGGAAACATCTCAGATGAAAACACACAGATTGAAAGATGAATTCCAAAAGTGCAGAAGACAAGGAGCACGGGGTTACAAATCTCACTGAGAAAGAGACAATAGATGTTGAACAAATAAAAAAGAGTCGGGACAAGGACAAAATGAAACTCCTATTCCAAATGAACAAAGAATACAAAGTACTCTTTTTTTTTTGCATTTTCACCCCAAACAAGGTACAGTGCCACTTTGATGTAGGGGGCTACTATTTGGGACATAATTTGCAAAGATACTATGTAGGGAGTTGAGCAGGAAGATATCTGTTTACTTTGCACGTTAACTTCTGTATATTAGTATAATTAGGGAAGCAAGAACCCGGAAGTGAATTCCAAGGTCTAGCAGTCCTAGAGAAGAAACTATTAGAGTAGAAGGTTTTCTTACATCTAGGGACTTCTACTTTGTAGGGGTGGGATTTTGCCACTTGTCGAGTTTGTCGGGGGTATTTACGTCGAGGGGGCAAAAGGGCTTGTAGTTCGTCGGAGCACCTACCATTAAAATACCTGTAAAACAGGCGGAGAGATGCAACATTTCTTCGATGGGACAGTGGTTGAAGCCTAGCTGATAGTGCGGAACCCATTAAGTTGGCGACTTTCTTTTGAATCTTGTCTAAGAGGGAGAGACTAGTAGCAGATGCACTAGCCCAAATGTGGCAATAATATTCCATACTTTGGCGAATGGTGGCCTTGTAGAGGTACAGAATACTCTCAGGCATATCTTTCTAGCATGGTAGAGAGAGCCCGCCTCTTACAAAAAATCTCAACAGAAAATAGTAGGGACCCGGATGAGAGATAAAACTGAATATTCAGAACAACTAAAAAAAAAAAAAAAAAAAAAAAAAAAAAGAAAAAGGAAACTAAAACGGAGAATAAGGTGAAATAGTTCAGAAAAAAAGCAGCAAAACTATGGCTGGCAAAACAGAATAAAGAAATATCGAGTCCATCGATTTTTGTCGACTTAACTTTCGTCTGCATAAATCCACTCATGATTGCAATCAGTGTGCGTGCACCTAGTTATTTGATGACGTGCATTATTGGTTATGACTCCATCTCACGCACACTATTTCACCCGCTTTCCCTTTTCTCCCTATTTCTCGCTCACGCGTATATATGCATACACGCGTGCGCCCATGTATTTCCACTTTTAGTCTTAACGTCTGAGATGAATTGTATATATACATATATCGGTTGTACACACACACACACGCAATAAATTTATGTAAAATATAATTTATAGTCTTAAATTGTGGTCTTCTATGACAAACTCTATTATCTATATTAGTTGTATTGAACTTTAAAAAAAAAAGGAAAAGAATTTCAATTCTAATTCAAATTAGAATTGAAATTCTTTTTTCCTTTTTTGTTTCTTCTTATATCGTATTTCTAATCATAATAATCATTTCTGTAAAGTCTGATGAAGTTACTGGATCGTTGATACGATTCGGTAACCGAAACATGTGTAACTAAGCAGATAAAACGGCAATAAAAAATATACAACAGTAATGAGTACTGATCTCTTCAGGTTTTTACTAATTGCTATTTTTGCTATGCTATGCTATATATATATATATATATATATATATATATATATATATATATATATATATATATATATATATATATATATATATATATATATATATATATACTAGCAGTTTTACCCGACCTTGATCGGGGGTTGATTTAATACCATTTTTATGCTTATGACGTTTAAGATAAAATAAATATGTAAAAATATAAATTTTCGAAAAAAAAAAAAATCTATATCGAAATTCATGAGAAGATTAAATGAGAAAAGAGAAAATTTGAAATAAGTGTCCGTAAATGCATAATGTATAATCAATGCGGTTTTATTATTATGAGAAGTGTTTTGTTTTCATTAGTTATAGCATAATCACGTTGAGACACTGGTTCTCGTTCGATCACCAAAGTTAATAAGCAACAATGAGCTTGGCCAATACCGGAGGGGTGACTATTTTGCAACACCAGGTGTTGTATGTATTCCACTGCGACCAGGCTATTTTCTGGGGGGCACGTTTAAAATGATTAGGATACTTTCTCAATCTTCATTATGACATGCACAGCGGAGAAAAAACTTGAGTCTACTACCTTCTGTTGTGTAGTAATCATTTGCACCGACCAACAATCATTTGCACCGACCTACAATCATTTGCACCGACCTACAATCATTTGCACCGACCAACAATCATTTGCACCGACCAACAATCATTTGCACCGACCAACAATCATTTGCACCGACCTACAATCATTTGCACCGACCTACAATCATTTGCACCGACCAACAATCATTTGCACCGACCTACAATCATTTGCACCGATTGAGTTTAGCAGTGCTTCCAAAAAGT
Organism: Euprymna scolopes; assembly: GCF_053919585.1. NCBI lineage: Eukaryota > Metazoa > Mollusca > Cephalopoda > Sepiida > Sepiolidae > Euprymna > Euprymna scolopes. Next base: position 199,158,549 of record NC_136483.1, read on the forward strand.
GTAGAAGGTTCTACATTAAACCTTCGCCACTATAAACAAATTATGTGTGGATTTCGAACAACTTGAAATGCATAGAAGAGTTAATTTTTGTGTATATATAAATATTTTCGTATCTGGATAAAGGAATGCTTAATAGTATAAATTGAGCATTATTATAATACTAAATAAAATTATGTAATTTTTACATTAAATATTAATTCATCAAGAATGAAAAAACAACAACAAAAAACAAATCAAAACAAAAACAGAACATTGCAACTTTGAAAATTTTTCATTTTTATGTGAACAAACAATTCTACAGCAATTCTATACTTTTATTTTTTCTTGGAAGAAAAAAAAGCATGATTTTTCAAACTCCATGGAATAAGGAAATTGTTTCTGTTATATTCCTTGCTTTTGAACGTTTGATGAATTAAGTAAATAATGTAACTTTTTATTGGTCATCATTTTTTTGTCTTATTTGAATAAGAAGTAAAGTAATCGAAAGAATAACATTCAACAATCGTACTTTTTATTTATTAAAAAAAAACAAAGATTTTTTTATAAATAAAATTTTATTAACAAAAACGAACTAATTTAATTTTTAAACGAAAAAAGTCAATTTGATATATTTTTTTTTTTCATAAGTCCAACTCATTATTTACATTGGAAATGTCGCTTTTTATAGGTTTTCGGGTAATGTACTTTGGGGTAATTGCGCCAAGTCCGGGGTAATTGCGCCAACTAGCTAAACGTGCTCTTTTGGCAACCACGCATATAAAGAGCACTTTTTTAGTTGGCGCAATTACCACAAAGTACGCTTTACTTACAACAAATACCCCCATGTTAAGAACGGCTTTCGGAATAGACACCACCAACCTTGACAGCATACCCGAAAACCCACAAAAGTTGACATGTCGAATGTAAACGGTAAAAATGTACCAAATTTAAAACGGAACGAAATTTAAATTTCCGTTCCATTTTTACAACAACCGTAAAACAGAACGTTCTCCGCAAGTTTTCCCGTTCATTTTATTTTTTTGTTTGATTTAAAAATAAAACATTTCCTTTATTTGTATTGCATGAGCATTGGAGTATATAAATAACACAAAAACATTTGAAAACCAAAACATTTATTGTGTAAATTCGAAATTAAAGTAAAACTGAATACCTGTTTCTTGGGAAGAGTGTGTGTGTGTGTGGGGGGGGGAGATAATATTTACTAAAAAAAAAAAAAAAAAAAATAATAATAATAATATTTCGTTTAATCTATATAATCTCTCAAAAAGTCGAAAAAATAATGACGAGGAGGCGGGGATGGGCAGACCGAACTTTTCCCAAATTAAAAAATCACATAATAATAATAATAATGATGATAATAATAATAATAATAATAATAATAACAGTACTCGAAAATGAGAACCGCAAAATTCTATGGGACATGGACACACAGATGGACAAACTCATCCAAGCAAGAAGACCAGATATAATAATAATTAACAAAAAAGAAAAATCCTGTCAAATCGTAGATTTTGCTCTCCCAGCTGACCACAGGGTGAGAATGAAAGAAAAGGAGAAACGTAGCAAATACACAGAGCTAGCCAGAGAGTTAAAAGGGATTTGGATGATGAAGAAAATCAAAATAATACCGATAATATTATGAGCACTAGGAACAATTTCGAAAAACTTTGAAAAAAGAATGGGAGAAATTGGAATCAGAGGAATGGCTGCAAAAATACAATAACTAACGATAATGAAAACGGCTGAAATATTAAGGAAAACCTTTGATTGCGGAGAAAACTGGTTTCCTTCAATAATTACAAGAAACCTTCTCTGCACCAATAGCAATGGTCAGCGACTATTTATCCGAGAGTACATCTTTCAAACTGCTTGGCCTAACGTTCACAGAAAACATTTTTTTTTTTTTTTTTTTTACACAGTGATCACCACTTATCAAGGCCCGGAAGCCACTCAGGGATAAGGGTTATTGCAAGTACATTACGTTAGTGAGGAGATTTGCTGAAATGTTTACTTAAGGGGGCGGTTCATTAGGAATTTGTTAACATTGGACTTGAAGACATCCAAGTTGTAGTCCAATGGGAAGCAGGCAGACGGAACAGAGTTCCACAGGCGTGCAGTTCTAAGAAAGAAGCTTTGTTCATGGAATCTGCGTTTTGATTTAGGCACAGATATAGAGTGGGGGAAATTTTTCACAGTGGATTCAGCTATACGGGTGTTTTTCGTGAAAGATTGGCGAGGGGGGACCAGAGATTGGAGTTCAGACGAGCATCTGCCATGGAAATAACGATAAAACAAGGACAGGCTAGCAACGTCTCTTCTGTGGGATTGAGGTTGCAGGGTAGAGAAAAGGGCATCCCCCACTAAGCCACGAAGTCTATTTTGTACTCTGTCAAGGCAGGATAGGCTGTCTTTAGCAGCTCCTGCCCAGATATGGCAACAGTATTCCATCCTTGGACGTACTTGGCTTTTATATAGATAGAGAATTGCATCCGTAGTGAGATATCTTCTGGAGCGGTAGAAGGATCCCATCATCTTTCCAGCGACCTTGGCAACAGACTTGATGTACGTGTTCCATTTCAGATCAGGAGTAAAGGTCAAACCCAGAAGCTTGTCAAAACACGGGGCCTCACCCAGACGAGAGCCATCCATCACAATTGATGACAGATGGGGATCAGAGCATTGATGATGTAAGGATAGCAGTTCGGTTTTGGATGCATTAAAGGTAACCAGCCACATCTTCCCCCACTGAACCACACGCTCGAGATCAGAGGAGAGAGAATCAGAGAGAACTTTGTCATTTACAGCCTTTGATGTGTTGCCGTAGATGGTCGTGTCATCAGCATAGATGTCAACGAATGATTTAAGTATGTGTTTAGGGAGGTCATTGATGTAGATCAGGAAGAGAGTTGGGCCCAGGATTGACCCCTGAGGGACTCCAGCATTTATATTGCAGGCCTCCGATTTTTGTCCATCTACCACTACTCTTATGAGCCTATCGGAGAGAAATGATTTAATGATTGAGAAAACATTTCCAGTTATACCGTAGCTGGAAATCTTGTGAAGTAGACCCTTATGCCATACCTTGTCGAAGGCCTTTGATATGTCGAGAGCAATTGCGCTAGAAAGGAAGCCTTTGTCAAGAGATTCACTAATCCTGTGGGATATAACCGTCAGCACATCTGCGATAGATCTTGCAGAGCGGAAACCATATTGTGTGTCACTAAGAAGGTTATTCCTGCTGAGGTGGTTGACTATTTCTCTATTTAATATGGATTCCAGCAACTTACTCATAACACACAGGAGACTTATTGGTCTGTATTGAGAGGGAGATGACTTATCACCTGAATTCTTAAATACAGGGCAAACTGATGAGGTCTTCCAGGGAGTCGGAAAGCACTTCTCCTATAGGCAGCGCTTAAATAGTTTCGTAAGTATGGGAGCAAGTTCTGGTTGAAGCTTTTTTAACACTATAATTGGGATGCCATCAGGGCCAGTTGCTTTACTGGAATCTAGGTTCTTTATTAGCTTGGCGACCTCATGCACGGATATTTGTATGTTACCTAGCTTGCTCTGTGTTATAGGAGGAAATATGGGGAGTTGATGGCCTTCGTCGCATAGGGTAGAATTAGCTGCAAAGTTCTTTGCAAATAGTTTGGCCTTGTCTGACGCTGACGAGATGACCTCTGGTCCATTGATAATGGTTGGGATAGAGCGCACACTTCTGTTCAGGATCCTATTTGTTATTTGCCAAAACTGGTGGGATCCAAGCTGCTGATCAGCTACCTTGGATTTAACAGACTGGGCATATAGATCTCTTGCATTTTTTATTACTCTTTTACAGTGGTTGCTGGCAGACCTAAAAGCAGCTTTAGTCTCAGTGCATCTATTACGTTGGTAGCTATGGAAAAAGTGATTTCTGTGCGCGATAGCAGCAGCACATTCTGGGGAGAACCATGGCTGGCTGTTAGGTTTTTGTTGGAATTTTTTAGATGGTATGAATTGGTCTATGCCTGCAATTAACCATTCGGTCAGATCTGATACTATAGAGGACGCATCCTTTTTAAACATGGAGTGCAGAGGTAAATCAGATATGAATGTACGGAAGCTATCCCAGTCGGCCATAGAGTATCAGTATACAGTACGGTGGAGGGGTACGTCTGGGGGCTTCTTACATTTCGTTTTTATCTTAACTGATACGACGGAGTGGTCGGAGGATCCTAGAGGAGAATGAATGGAATATGAACATAGCTCAGGGGAAGTTGAGAGAAAAAGGTCTAAGAGGCTTGCATATTGACCGGGTGTATCGGGCACACGGATGGGTTCGCGAACAATCTGAGTGAGATCATAAGCAATGGCAAAATCATGACAAAACCTCCCCTCATCGTCTGTTTTATTTGAATGGGTCAGCCATTCCACGTTATGGACGTTGAAGTCACCACATATGTGGATGTTAGCCGAGGGATGTGAAGACAGTATGTGGTCTATTTTCTCAGATATGCTCTTAAAGATAGTAACTCCGCTGTTGTGGGGCCTATAGAGGGCAAATATAAATGCAGTGGTGTTAGCAAGTGCAACCCTGAAGCACATATAGGGTAAATTAGGATCTTCTCTAGAGATATCCCTGCCACACGGGAAGCCATCCTTAATGTAGGCACATATTCCATGCCCATGGCGATCTTGGGGGTCAGATTTAGCTGTTAAATTTGAGTATCCGTTAATTATGAACTAATCTAGGGAAGTGGTCGGCCCTATTCCAGTTTCACTTAGAAAGAATATGTCCGGTTTTGTCTCCTGTAATTGGGTTTCAACCTTTGGAAGGTTGGAACGTAGACCCCTGATGTTGGAGAAGGAGACCTGGTAGTAGGGGTCTACGTTGGAAGATAGGGTTCTAGGTTTAATCGAGTTTTTATTCTGAAGATATTTCATGTTGAGGTTTGGGGATTTGTGGAATAGGTCAGCATACTTGGTTAGAGCAGTACAGAGAGGGAAAGTAAGAGAGAAAAAGACAGGAAATTTATTTTTTGTAGCACACGAAAAGGTAAAGCCGTAACAATTACCCACTAGTATGGCATCGAGAGGCCCCACCAGAGACTACTGCATGGTCCAGATCCACTCACCAAATGGCAATACAGCAGTCCCAGTACTTTGCGCATGCTGATAGGACAGCCTCCTTAGTGGTTAATCCAAGGTTCGGGTCCCTGACTATCAGGCGGATAACGTCAGCCCAGACAAACGTTTACCTCCAGCACCCTTACTAGTGACATGGCCACAAGGACAGATAGAGACAGAAAAATTTCCGACATCTCAGACTACTGGTCACCAAGTACTACCGACATTTAAGCAGCTTTTTCTTCACCCTTTGTCAGAAAAATCACTCATTGAATGAGGACTGGATGACAAAATAGGAGAAGCGCGAGTTACTGGAGCTGCCGATAACACATCCACTGTATTATCTACTCTCCATTTAAAAAAAAAAAAAAAGGGGGGGGGGAATGGGGACAAGTGACTTAATATCTAAGTAGTAAGTCCGGTGCTAAGTTAACAATTCAGGACACTTGATGATAATCTCCCCTCCCATATTAATGGGTGGAAGTTTGTCGTTATCTATCGAGTTTAAATTATTAGAGTTTCATCTTATAATTAATTAAAAACCAATAATTAACTATTATCAGTTTGTAAAGTCGGCTTAATATTAATTTACATTCGAGTTTAGATAATTATTCAAGGTTTTACTTTAGGTGGTTCGTTTTCATGAGTAACTGTTTCTTTGCACTGTATTATATTTCGAATGTACTAGAACATAAAGCTAACTATATTAGATGGTTTGATTTGTCAGCAAGAAGGCATTTATAATACATGCAAGCTTGCAGTAAAAGTATATATTAAGTATACTAATTAAATAAAGTCCTAACATTATCTAGTCTATTAGAATAATTCCCGGCATTTTTTCTTTTATCGTTAGTTGCCGGCATTTTGTTTGTTTTTATTGTTTAGCTTTGTAAAATGAGGGGGAGGGGGCGGATAATACACGAGAATACAACCAAAATACATTAATAAAACACGAAAAAACACGTTTATAAACAAAGTAACAGAAAGAAACATTTGGGATTAGTTTTAAAAAACAAAATAAGGTAATTAAAAAAAAATCAGATAAAAAAATACATAACGTTGTTGCGCTAGATATTCCGTTCTCCGTCTGTCAACTCGTAGCTGGCATACCTTTCTAGAGTGTAAGAAGATTCTACTTCCGGATAACTTGGTCGAGTGCCTATCTATTTATAGTATAAAAGTCGTTACGGTCGGATGTGTGAAACTATTTAATTTACATTTTTTTTTTTTCTAAAAGTTCCACCTTTTTTTTTTTTATAAAGTCCTAACATTATCTAGTCTATTAGAATAATTCCCGGCATTTTTTCTTTTATCGTTAGTTGCCGGCATTTTGTTTGTTTTTATTGTTTAGCTTTGTAAAATGAGGGGGGGGGGCGGATAATACAGGAGAATACAACCAAAATACATTAATAAAACACGAAAAAACACGTTTATAAACAAAGTAACAGAAAGAAACATTTAGGATTAGTTTAAAAAAAAAAATAAGATAATTAAAAAAAAAATAAGATAAAAAAATACTTAACGTTGTTGCGCTAGATATTCCGTTCTCCGTCTGTCAACTCGTAGCTGGCATGTCTTTCTAGAGTGTAAGAAGATTTCTACTTCCGGATAACTTGGTCGAGTGCCTATCTATTTATAGTATAAAAGTCGTTACGGTCGGATGTGTGAAACTATTTAATTTACATTTTTTTTTTTAAAGTTCTACCTTTTTTTTTTTTTTATAAAGTCCTAACATTATCTAGTCTATTAGAATAATTCCCGGCATTTTTTCTTTTATCGTTAGTTGCCGGCATTTTGTTTGTTTTTATTGTTTAGCTTTGTAAAATGAGGGGGGGGCGGATAATACAGGAGAATACAACCAAAATACATTAATAAAACACGAAAAAACACGTTTATAAACAAAGTAACAGAAAGAAACATTTAGGATTAGTTTAAAAAAAAAAATAAGATAATTAAAAAAAAAATAAGATAAAAAAATACTTAACGTTGTTGCGCTAGATATTCCGTTCTCCGTCTGTCAACTCGTAGCTGGCATGTCTTTCTAGAGTGTAAGAAGATTTCTACTTCCGGATAACTTGGTCGAGTGCCTATCTATTTATAGTATAAAAGTCGTTACGGTCGGATGTGTGAAACTATTTAATTTACATTTTTTTTTTAAGTTCTACCTTTTTTTTTATAAAGTCCTAACATTATCTAGTCTATTAGAATAATTCCCGGCATTTTTTCTTTTATCGTTAGTTGCCGGCATTTTGTTTGTTTTTATTGTTTAGCTTTGTAAAATGAGGGGGGGGGCGGATAATACAGGAGAATACAACCAAAATACATTAATAAAACACGAAAAAACACGTTTATAAACAAAGTAACAGAAAGAAACATTTAGGATTAGTTTAAAAAAAAAAATAAGATAATTAAAAAAAAAATAAGATAAAAAAATACTTAACGTTGTTGCGCTAGATATTCCGTTCTCCGTCTGTCAACTCGTAGCTGGCATGTCTTTCTAGAGTGTAAGAAGATTTCTACTTCCGGATAACTTGGTCGAGTGCCTATCTATTTATAGTATAAAAGTCGTTACGGTCGGATGTGTGAAACTATTTAATTTACATTCTTTTTTTTTTAAAGTCCTACCTTTTTTTTATATAAAGTCCTAACATTATCTAGTCTATTAGAATAATTCCCGGCATTTTTTCTTTTATTGTTAGTTGCCGGCATTTTGTTAGTTTTTATTGTTTAGCTTTGTAAAATGATGGGGGGGCGGATAATACAGGAGAATACAACCAAAATACATTAATAAAACACGAAAAAACACGTTTATAAACAAAGTAACAGAAAGAAATATTTAGGATTAGTTTAAAAAAAAAATAAGATAATTAAAAAAAAAATAAGATAACAAAATACTTAACGTTGTTGCGCTAGATATTCCGTTCTCCGTCTGTCAACTCGTAGCTGGCATGTCTTTCTAGAGTGTAAGAAGATTACTACTTCCGGATAACTTGGTCGAGTGCCTATCTATTTATAGTATAAAAGTCGTTACGGTCGGATGTGTGAAACTATTTAATTAAAATTTTTTTTTTTAAGTTCTACCTTTTTTTTTTATAAAGTCCTAACATTATCTAGTCTATTAGAATAATTCCCGGCATTTTTTCTTTTATTGTTAGTTGCCGGCATTTTGTTTGTTTTTATTGTTTAGCTTTGTAAAATGAGGGGGGGGGCGGATAATACAGGAGAATACAACCAAAATACATTAATAAAACACGAAAAAACACGTTTATAAACAAAGTAACAGAAAGAAACATTTAGGATTAGTTTAAAAAAAAAAATAAGATAATTAAAAAAAAAAATAAGATAAAAAAAATACTTAACGTTGTTGCGCTAGATATTCCGTTCTCCGTCTGTCAACTCGTAGCTGGCATGCCTTTCTAGAGTGTAAGAAGATTTCTACTTCCGTATAACTTGGTCGAGTGCCTATCTATTTATAGTATAAAAGTCGTTACGGTCGGATGTGTGAAACTATTTAATTTACATTTTTTTTTTTTAAAGTTCTACCTTTTTTTTTATAAAGTCCTAACATTATCTAGTCTATTAGAATAATTCCCGGCATTTTTTCTTTTATCGTTAGTTGCCGGCATTTTGTTTGTTTTTATTGTTTAGCTTTGTAAAATGAGGGGGGGGGCGGATAATACAGGAGAATACAACCAAAATACATTAATAAAACCCGACAAAACACGTTTATAAACAAAGTAAAAGAAAGAAACATTTAGGATTAGTTTAAAAAAAAAATAAGATAAAAAAATACTTAACGTTGTTGCGCTAGATATTCAGTTCTCCGTCTGTCAACTCGTAGCTGGCATGTCTTTCTAGAGTGTAAGAAGATTTCTACTTCCGGATAACTTGGTCGAGTGCCTATCTATTTATAGTATAAAAGTCGTTACGGTCGGATGTGTGAAACTATTTAATTTACTTTTTTTTTAAAAAGTTCTACCTTTTTTTTTATAAAGTCCTAACATTATCTAGTCTATTAGAATAATTCCCGGCATTTTTTCTTTTATCGTTAGTTGCCGGCATTTTGTTTGTTTTTATTGTTTAGCTTTGTAAAATGAGGGAGGGCGGATAATACAGGAGAATACAACCAAAATACATTAATAAAACACGAAAAAACACGTTTATAAACAAAGTAACAGAAAGAAACATTTAGGATTAGTTTAAAAAAAAAAATAAGATAATTAAAAAAAAAATAAGATAAAAAAATACTTAACGTTGTTGCGCTAGATATTCCGTTCTCCGTCTGTCAACTCGTAGCTGGCATGTCTTTCTAGAGTGTAAGAAGATTTCTACTTCCGGATAACTTGGTCGAGTGCCTATCTATTTATAGTATAAAAGTCGTTACGGTCGGATGTGTGAAACTATTTAATTTACATTTTTTTTTTTAAAGTTCTACCTTTTTTTTTTTTTTATAAAGTCCTAACATTATCTAGTCTATTAGAATAATTCCCGGCATTTTTTCTTTTATCGTTAGTTGCCGGCATTTTGTTTGTTTTTATTGTTTAGCTTTGTAAAATGAGGGGGGGGCGGATAATACAGGAGAATACAACCAAAATACATAAATAAAACACGAAAAAAAACGTTTGTAAACAAGGTAACAGAAAGAAACATTTAGGATTAGTTTAAAAAAAAAAAGATAATTAAAAAAAATAAGATAAACAAATACTTAACGTTGTTGCGCTAGATATTCCGTTCTCCGTCTGTCAACTCGTAGCTGGCAAGTCTTTCTAGAGTGTAAGAAGATTTCTACTTCCGGATAACTTGGCCGAGTGCCTATCTATTTATAGTATAAAAGTCGTTACGGTCGGATGTGTGAAACTATTTAATTTACATTTTTTTTTTAAAGTCCTAACATTATCTAGTCTATTAGAATAATTCCCGGCATTTTTTCTTTTATCGTTAGTTGCCGGCATTTTGTTTGTTTTTATTGTTTAGCTTTGTAAAATGAGGGGGGGCGGATAATACAGGAGAATACAAAAAAAATACATAAATAAAACACGAAAAAACACGTTTATAAACAAGGTAACAGAAAGAAACATTTAGGATTAGTTTAAAAAAAAAAATAATAATATAAAATAAAAAATACTTAACGTTGTTGCGCTAGAAAATTTCGTTCTCCGTCTGTCAACTCGTAGCTGGCATGTCTTTCTAGAGTAAAAGAAGATTTCTACTTCCGGATAACTTGGTCGAGTGCCTATCTATTTATAGTATAAAAGTCGTTACGGTCGGATGTGTGAAACTATTTAATTTACATTTTTTTTTTAAAAAGTTCTACCTTTTTTTTTTTTATAAAGTCCTAACATTATCTAGTCTATTAGAATAATTCCCGGCATTTTTTCTTTTATCGTTAGTTGCCGGCATTTTGTTTATTTTTATTGTTTAGCTTTGTAAAATGAGGGGGCGGATAATACAGGAGAATACAACCAAAATACATAAATAAAACACGAAAAAACACCTTTATAAACAAGGTAACAGAAAGAAACATTTAGGATTAGTTTAAAAAAAATAAGATAAAAAAATACTTAACGTTGTTGCGCTAGATATTCCGTTCTCCGTCTGTCAACTCGTAGCTGGCATGTCTTTCTAGAGTGTAAGAAGATTTCTACTTCCGGATAACTTGGTCGAGTGCCTATCTATTTATAGTATAAAAGTCGTTACGGTCGGATGTGTGAAACTATTTAATTTACATTTTTTTTATAAAGTCCTAACATTATCTAGTCTATTAGAATAATTCCCGGCATTTTTTTTTTATTGTTATTTGCCGGCATTTTGTTTGTTTTTATTGTTTAGCTTTGTAAAATGAGGGGGGGCGGATAATACAGGAGAATACAAACAAAATACATAAATAAAACACGAAAAAACACGTTTATAAACAAGGTAACAGAAAGAAACATTTAGGATTAGTTAAAAAAAAATAATAATAATATAAAATAAAAAATACTTAACGTTGTTGCGCTAGAAAATTTCGTTCTCCGTCTGTCAACTCGTAGCTGGCATGTCTTTCTAGAGTAAAAGAAGATTTCTACTTCCGGATAACTTGGTCGAGTGCCTATCTATTTATAGTATAAAAGCCGTTACGGTCAGATGTGTGAGTTGGAACAATTACATTGAAAGCGTTGCCAGGGCCGCTGCGAAGAAGGTAGGCTCTCTCTACCGTGCTAGAAAACTACTGACATCCGAAGTATCCTGTGCCTCTATAAGGCCACTATTCGCCCATGTATGGAGTATTGCTGTCACATTTGGGCTGGTGCATCTGCTACTAGTCTCTTGCTCCTAGACAAGGTTCAAAAGAGAGTCGCCAATCTGATAGGCCCTGAACTGGCATCTAAGCTTCAGCCTCTGTCCCATCGACGTGATGTTGCATCCCTCTGCCTTTTCTACAAGTATTTTAGTGAGTAATGCTCTAGCGAACTGCAGACACTTGTGCCCCCACGACGTAGACACCCTCGACAAACGCGACAGGCAGCTAAATCCCACCCCCACACAGTAGAGATCCTAGATGTAAAAGATCTTTCTACTCCAGTAGTTTCTTCCCCAGAACCGCTAAACTCTGGAATTCCATTCCAGGCCACTGCTTCCCCAACTGTACTGACATGCAGAAGTTCAAGTGTAAAGTGAAGCGACATCTTGCTGCCCAAATCCCAACATAGTACCCCAGTAGATTATGTCCCTTATAGTAGCCCCCTACACCAAAGTGGCAATGTGCCTTGTTTGGGGTGAAAATGTAATAAAAAAAAGAAAAGAATAATACAAGTATACAATATAACGAAGAAGCGTTACAGGGAATGAAGAACAATGAAGCTGCATATCTACAAGTTCTACACCCCCATCACGTGTCCCTCTCATTGTCTCATCACCCCCCCCCCAAAGTGATACCAAAGAGCCGAGTAGGGTCAAGGAGGATTGAAAGACCAAGAAGAGAGCGCTGAGCAGACCTCCGCTGGACAAACGCGATGAGAATTGGAACCTTGGGGAGGCTTAGTGCCACTCAAATTCCAGTACAGACCAATTGCTACTGCTAGCGAGAAATCAATGGTGAGAAGCTGTTGCGATAACGCAAATCTATTTGCAAGTGCTATCGAAGGAGGTGGAGTGCTGGACGTCTGGGGAGACTTGTTGTCACTCAGCTTCCAGGGAACACACAGGTTTTAAATCAGACTTATAATGACCTGTGTGAAAGCACCATGTGAGCCAAAAATAATAATAACAATGGCGGTGAGCGGTGGAGCTAAAACTTGTAAATAAATAAAAACAATAATGTCGGAGGGAAGGGGACAGACAGAACTTTCCCACAAGTGAAAGAATCGTTAATTATTATTATTATTAATAATAATAATAATAATAATAATAATAATAATAAGGGACGCAGCTGACCCTAACCCAAACTCAAAACGAAGCTATCGTAAATTAGTTCAAGAAATGGGGGAACGTTGTATGTGAAATTGAACCCCCTTCCAAATCTTTAAATATTGATTTTTTTTTTTTTTTACAATTTTTTTATAATCTGGTATTTTAGTGTCCATTTGATAATAATTCGCAGAAATAGTTGAAAAAAGATGAAAAAAAAAAATTGTAAGGCAGGCGCGGAAAGTTCACGTGCACCAAAAATAGATTTATAGATAAAGAGTTCTATATAAATTGAATTTGCAACGAATTAATGTTCGTTTGTATTTTTTTATTACAAAAAATGGTAACATTTTCAACAATTTAAGAAATGACCATTAAAAAAAAATTCAAGTATTTAACTAATGAAAATCAATGACCAGTAAGTAATTCCAAACTCCATGCGTAATTTACAAGAAAAACTGGCAATAGGCAGATTTGATTTTTTCAAATATTTTTATTATAATATTTTTTTAGAGCCTCGCCAAATAACATCTGTTTGAAAAAAAAAAAAAAAAAAAAAAAAACGCTTCCAAGGGGGAAACGTCAATCATGAAATCCGGAAGCTTAAAAAATATCACATTAAAAAAATCTATGGTATCTCCAAAATTATAAAAAAATAATTTCAAAACAAAAATTACACATTAGAACAATAAATATTAATTATTATAGTATTTTTTATTTAATTTGCAAAATTTGAATATCCCTTTTTTTTACGGAGCTAAATTATAAAAATATTGACTTTCAAATTCTTATATATATATATATATATATATATATATATATATATATATATATATATATATATATATATATAAACTTACATAATAATGAACTCTCTTAACAACATTAGTTTTTAATATAAAACATTTGTTTCATTAATTAAGATTTAAAGAAATATTTCTTCTCAATTTAAACATTTTCATTGAATTTAGTTTCATTAATCCAACAAATATTTATTTTTCAAAGATATCAAAATCTTTTTTAATTATTAGATATGGTATGGTTTTAATTTATAAAAAATGTCTTTTTTTTCTACATCAGGAAATAATTAAGTATCATATCATCTTCTACAATTTATGTTTGATTAAATTCATTTTATTCAAAGTGTGACATGACTTTTTTGTTTCCCAATAAGTCATACACCATCCATCATGACTAAGCAATTTCTATGGCTACAAAAATGGAACTATTGAACCGGACACAGTGATATGGGACAAACAAAAAAAAAGCAAATTTAGTAGAAAATGATGTTGAATTAAACAAAGCTGAAAGAAAATGATAAAAAAATACCAAGATCTTATGTACGACATAATAAGAAACTGGAATTTTAGGAAGATTTCCATTATTCCAGTAATTATATGAACTACCTACCAAATATACTCTGTGAACGATGTGTAAGAGAGATACAAGCATTGATCTTAAAATGATGCTTAGAATCTCAAAAAGATCTCCTGATTAAAATGTGAATGTCTTTCAAAGAGAATAATCAATATTTACTTTTATTTTTTTGATGTGGACTAATATTATTCCCAGGCAACGCCGAGTACACATTCTTTGATGATGTAGCTGGTTTTGAAAAGATCCGCTGAAATGATGACACTTGCATTTGATGCGGATGCAGAAATGTTTCATACAGTTATTCGACATTCTCAACCCGTGCCCATAAACGTGACATTAATTTTTGTTTCCTGATCATTTCCATGAAAAACTGAATAGTCAGTTTTAGCTCAAAAATAAAACTCGTACCAGTGTACAAGAATTCTGGTGAAAGAACTGACCCTCTCAATTATCGTCCTATCAGTCTCCTTCCCCCCCCCTCTTCACTAAAATCTTTGAGGCCTTAAAGCATTAATCCATCACCTCGCAAAAACTAATCTTCTTTCTGACAAACAGTATGGATTTAAGCAATGCCCTTCTACTGTAGATATTTTAACAGTCATCATTGAACGCATATGCCTGCACTTAAATAAGGCAGGAGAATCCAGGGCTGTAGCCCTTGATATATCAAAGGCCTTTGACAAAGTCTGACACGAAAGGGTTGCTAAAAAAAATTAAATCTTACGGCGTAACTGGACAAATATTAAATAAAATTAGATCCTTTTTAAACAAGAGGACCATCAAGATTTTCATTGATGGACGTACATCCAAGCAGCATAACATTGATGTGGGAGTGCCTTAGGGGCCAATGCTTGGGCCTCTATTATTTCTGATAACATAAACTACCTGCCTAGTAATATTGTGTCCGAGATGGGTACATTTGCCGATGATACAACGATATGATGTAACATGCACGAGGGAAGAACAGATGTACATTAATCTAAAACAATGGCAGAATCCTAATAAAATGACCTCCAGACCGTAGTGGAATGGGGTCGCAAATGGATGATAACATTTAATGCTAGTAAGACTAAGCTGCTGTCCTTTAACAATTACAAACAACCTCTCCAACCACCAATACAAATAACATTCTACCTGAGAATTCTTCCTTCAAACTCTTCAGTCTAACATTCACGGGAAATATGAACTGGAGCAAATACATTGAGGACATTGCAAAGGCTCCTGCAAAGAAGGTAGGTTCCCTTTATCGAGCTAGAAAACTACTCACATCTGAGAGTATCCTATACCTCTACAAAGAATCCATTCACCCTTACATGGAGTATTATTGCCATATATGGGCTGGTGCATCTACCACTAGTCTCTCCCTCTGGGATATGTTCCAAAAAAGTGTCCAACTAATAGGTCCCATTTTTTAAAACTAAGCTCTAACCTCTGTCCCATCACCGCAATGTTGCATCTCTGTGCTTGTTTTACAAATATTTCAATGGTATGTGCTCTGATGAACTCATTGCACTTGTCTCCCTAACGTACATATCCCCGACAAACCCGTTTAACAGCAAAATCTCACCTCTTCACTGTTGAGGTCCCTAAATGCCAAAAAGTCATCTACTCTAATAGTTTCTTCCCTCAAACATCTAGACTTTCTGTTACCTGCTTCCCTGACTGAACTGAGATGCAGAAGTTTAAATGTAATGTAAACCAACATCTTGTTAATCTTTCCTAGGCATGGTCCCAAATAGTAACCGCTTACGTCCAAATGGCGATATGCCTTGTTGGGTGAATGTGAGTAAAATAAAAAAATAAATTTATTTCAAAATCTTCAACAATGAAGGCTTCCAATAAATAATAAACATCAGTGTTGTTGAAAAAAAAAAATATGGACGGATTTAGATTTAAGATTGTAGAGCTTGCCTGTCTAACCACCAATAAAGAGCTGTGTGTGTGTGTGTGTGTGTGTGTGTGTGTGTGTGTGTGTGTGTGTGTGTGTGTGAATGATTACATATGTCCCCAGCCCTATTGGTTGGAGTACTCTTGTAAGTGAAATTTAGAGCTATCATTACTGATAATACAAATAAATGAATAGAGCACTCTAAGCGACTATTATTGTTTATGTAGACATTAAGATTTCTAGACGTATGCTGATGATGTAGCGAATAGAATTTACGATTACGAATAAAACGGTTATATTTCGATCCCAGCTTTAAGCACTTGCATGTAAAACACAATTATAAATAAATGCATAAATAAATAAATAGGATCAAACTTTCTGAAAACCTTTTGTGCGTTTCAAGCTCCCCCCCCCCCCGCGGAGCAATTCATG
>NC_136483.1:199179740-199202240 GCF_053919585.1 Euprymna scolopes
TCGACAATACTTGATTTATTTTATTTCCAGCGATAATTTTGAATGTTATTTTCGCAATGCTTCGGTCGATGTGACTTCCAGCCTTCTTCAGGTGTATCTTATTTAAATCTAGAATCTTTCTATCGTACTCGGGAATTTTTCTATCGAACCGAGGATTTTTTTGTCGAACTCAGAAATCTGCATGGAATTCGACCCCCCCCCACGTCATTTATATTTTCCAGATTAAAAATATCCAAAAGTAAAAAAAAAAAAAAACATTGAATTTCAACGAGGTTGTTGATAGTACTCAATTAAAAGAGCAAGGTATTATTTTATTTAATTTAAGTAAACAAAATTACCATACGTCGCTACAGTAAATTTATTGTTTCAATCTTAAAAGAAATCGTAAGGCGACAATAAACCTTTAATCTTATTCGTAGCCAATGTTAAAGAATAGAAGCAGAGTTATATTGTCGTATGACGATTTTTTTAAAGAATGAAACAATAAATTTACTGTAGCGACTTATGGTAACTTTGTTTACCTAAATTGAATAAAATGATATACGCACATATGTTTATCTTACGTGCATACATACATACATAAATGCATACATACATACATATATATATATATATATATATATATATATATATATATATATATATATATATATATATATATATATATTTATTTATTTATTTGCATAAATGTATATTTATGGACACGCGTGTTTCTGATTTTTAGCACCGATGTAGCACAGTTCATTACCATACTGAAGCACGTTTTTTTATCGTTTATAAATTAAAGATATATATATAATGCAAAATTTTGTTGAAAATTCAAAGACTCACGTTTACTTTTTTATAACCTTCGTTTATTTCCTGGATTTTTCTATTATTTCATTAATGAGTTGGCAATTTTACGATTTATGTTTCCCTTAAAATATCCTGTCCTCACCAACTTATTCTGATGTTTATCCATTAGAGTTTTACAACAAATGGTATATTTTTAACATGCTGGACATAGTATTCGGGTAAAAAGATTTCCACAGCCGTGCTTCCTCACTTCCTCCATCTTTTGGTGTTATGCAAAGATAGTTTTCCGTTTTAACATGCACTTTCGTATTTTTATTTATTAATTATTTTTTGTTTTAATTTTTCCTGCTTTTCCTATTTGTTTTTTTCCAATTATCATATAATTTTATATAAGTTTATTCCTATATTTATGCGTGTTTTTTTAATGTTTTTTTTTTTTGCTTAGTGTTTGAATTTGTATTATATTATCCGATGCAGGAAAGATCACTCTCGTAGTATAATTTTTTTTTATCTAGTATTACCTCCCTTGCATTTTTTTCCTAATCTGCTCTAGTGCGTGAAATTAAATATTTGTTTCTGTGCAACAAAAAAAAAAAAGAAGACAAATTCCCTTAACGGAAAAAGAAGCATGTGAAAAACATACACTCCGTGAAAAGTACATTTGAATGTTAATATATCACCTAATTTTCGTATCCTTATTTAAAAACAACTTAATTGTGCTTTTCATGAAGTTTACCTCCAGAGTATGTTTTTCAAATGCTTCTTTGTCCGGTAAGAGTATTTGTCTTTCTTCTTTTTCATTTAAACACTGTGCTATTGTCAAGAGTGTTTTTATTCATAATGACTGTAATTTTGTGAAAATTTTCAAACGCCATAATGTTTGAAATTGTCGATCTGGCATGGAAACAATTGTATCGTAAAATGACATACACCTCGTGTAACTATATATATATATATATATATATATATATATATATATATATATATATATATGTATATACTTCATTTATTTACATAAATTTAATATACGAAAGTATAGATTTATGCGTAAACTTTAAGTAATGTAAATTATGCCTCCATGAAAAATTTTCTATCCTGTACTTTAAAGAACCTCAAAATCTATTAAACTGTAGGCGGGAAATAGCAAACAACTGTGTTCACAAAATAAAACTTACTCTAAGATAGCAATACAAAATAGCTTTAAAACTAACAATAACAATAGAAAACAAACAAATAAATTAATTAAATAAACATGAATATACATAAACGATCACACACATATATGTGTGTATATATATATATATGTATATATGTATATATATGTGCATTATTGTGTACACATAGGTATATTTATATGTATAAAAAAAAAATAAAAAGGAGAACGGCCACCTAAAACCACTAACCTAGCTCTAAAACAGATCCTTTGTTTGATAAAATGCATGCCCTTGGCTGATAGGAAGGGGCGCGGTGGATACTAGAAAGCTGATTGGCCAACTAGAAATCCTCAACATATATAAAAACAAGAAGCAACGACAGAATTCGCGCATAAGCCTGACGAATCCTATAGTTGGATGAAACGCAGAATATTCAGTGTAGCTTAATCGCCATATATATTTTATAAATTACTATATATGTATATATATATATATTCGATATAAGATTTTGGTTTTAATTAATGATTAATATTCTATTGGAATATGAAAATCTGATAGCCTTTCTTGAACACAGATACATAATATCACATTAATATTAACACTAATCATAATATCATAATAAAATTAACACTTAATCATAATATCATATGTATATAAACACTAATCATAATATCCTATTAAAATTAACACTTAATCATAATAGAATATTAACATTAACATTTAATCATAATATCATATTAATATCAACACTAAATAATAATATCACATAAATATTAACACTTAATCATATTATCATATTAATATTAACATTAAATCATAATATCATATAAATATTAGCACTTAATAATAATATACAATTAAAATTAACACTTAATCCTAATATAATATAATATTCACAATAAATCATAAGATCATATTAATACTAACACTTATACATTATATCATATTAATTATAACACAAAATCATAATTACACATTTATATTGTCACTTAATCATAATATCATATTAATATTAATAGGAAATCATAATATCATATAATTACTAATAAGACATCATAATATAATATTTATATAAAAACTAAATCATAATTTCATATTAATATTAACACACATCATAATAATATTTATATTAACACTAAATTATAATTTAATATTGATATTTACGCTAAAACATAAAATAATATTTATATTAACACTAAATCATTATATCATATGAATATTAACATTAAATCATAATATCATACAAATATTACCATTACATCATAATATCACATTAATATTAACGCTAAATAATAATATAACATTAATACTAAAACTAAATAATAATATCATATAAATAAACACTTAATCAAAATATCATATTAATATTAACACGAAATCATTATATCATATTAATATTTCCACTAAATAATAATATCATATTAATATTAACACTAAATCATAATATCATATCAAGATTAACACTAAATCATAATATAATTTTAATATTAACAGAAAATAATAATATCATATTAATTTAACACTAAGTCAAATTTCATATTAATGTTAACACTAAATAAATGTATCATATAAATATTAACACAAAATCATAATATAATATTAATATTAACACTAAATCATAATATCATATAAATATTAACACTAAATAATGATATAATATTAATATTAACACTAACTCATAATATTATATTAATATTTACACTAACTCATAATATATTAATATTAACACTAAACATTAATATAATCTTTATATGAACACTAAATCATAAGTTCATATTTATTTTAACACTTAATCATAATATAATATTTATATTAACACTGAATCATAAGTCAATACTAATATACCACTAAATCATAATATAATATTCAGATTACCACTAAATAATCATTTCATATTAATATTAACACTAAATAATATTATAATATAAATATTTACAGTAAATCATAATATAATATGTATATTAACACTTAATCATAATATCAAATTAATATTAACACTAAATAATAATATCATAATTATATTAACACTACATCATATTATACTATTAGTATTAAAACTTAACCATAATATCATATAAATATTAACCCTTAATCATTATATTATATAAATATTAACACTAAATCATAATTTCATATTAATATTGACAATAAATCATGATACCATTAATATTAACACTAAATCATCATATCATATTAATATTAACACTAATCCATAATATCAGATTAATATTACCACTTAATCATAATATAATATAAATATTAACACAAAATAATAATTACACATTTATATTAACACTTTATCATAATATCATATGAATATAAACATGAAATCATACTATCATATTAATATTAATAAGAAATCATAATGTAATATTTATATTGACATTAAATCATAATTTCATATTAATATAATCAGAAATAATAATATAATATTTATTTTCACACTTAATAATAATTTCACATTAATATTAACACTAAATAATAATATAATATTTATATTTATACTTAATAATAATTTCATATTAATATTAACGCAAAATCATAAAACAATATTTATATTTACACTAAATCATAATATCGTATAAATATTAACATTAAATAATAATATCATATTAATATTAACACAATATAATAATATCATATTAAAATATATAATATTTATATTACCACTAATTACTAATATCATATTAATATAAACGCTAAATAATTATGTTATATTTAAATGACACTCAATCGTAATATCATACTAATAATAACACTAAATAATAATATCATATTAACATTAACACAAATTAATAATATCATATTAATATTACCATTAAATCATAATTTTTATATAAATATTAACAGTTAATCACATTATTATATTAATATTAACACTAAATCCAAATATATTATTAAAATTAACACTTAATCAAAATATCATATAAGTATTGAAACGAAATCATAATATCATATTAACATTAAGACTAAATAATAATGTCATAGTAATATTAACACTAAATCATAATATAATTTTTATATTTACACTAAATAATAATATCATAATAATATTAACACTAAATCATTATATAATGTAAATATTAACACTTACTTGTAATATCATATTAATATTCACACTAAATCATAATATAATAAAAATATTAAAACTAAATAATAATATGAAATTCATATTAACACTGAATCATAATTTAATATGAATATTAACACTAAATCAGAAAATAATATTTATATTAACACTAAATCAGAAAATAATATTTATATTAACACTAAATCATCTTTTCATATAAATATTAACACAAAATCATAATTTGATATTAATATTAACATTAAATAATATTATCATATTAATATTAACAGTAAATAATAATATAATATTTATAATAACACTTAATCATACTATTATATAAATATCAACAACAAATAATAATATTATATAACTATTCACACTAAATAATGTTATAATATTTATATTAAAACTTAATCATTATATCATATTAATATTAACACTAAATCATAATATCATATTACTATTAGAACTTAATAATAATAAAATATTTATATTTACACTTAATCATAATTTAATATTAATAAATAAAACAAATCAATAATACCATTAATATTAAAATTAAATCATAATATCATATTAATATAAACACTAAAACATAATTTCATATTAATATTAACATTAAATAATTATTTGATATAAATATTAGCACTAAATCATAATATCATATTAATATTTACACTAAATCATAATATTGTATTTATATTAAAACTAAATCCTAATTTATATTAATATCAACACTAAAAATAATATCAGATAAATATAAACACTAAATAATAATATCATATTAATATTAACACTAAATCATAATATTATATAAATATTAACACTAAATCATAATATAATATTTATATTAACACTAAATCATACTTTCATATTAATATTCAAACTAAAAATAATATCATATTAATATTAATAATAAATCATAATATCATATTATATAAACAGGAAATTATAATATAATATTAATATTTACACTAAACCATTACATCATATTAATATTAACACTAAATCATAATTTCATATAAAGATTAACACTAAATAATATCAGATTAATATAACCACTAAATCCTATCATATTAATATTAACACTAAATAAGAATATCATATTAATATTAACAATAAATCATAATTTAATGTTTATATTAACACAAAATAATAATATCATATAAATATTAACACTGAATCATAATTGCATATTAATATATACACTATATCATAATATCATATAATATTAACACTAAATCATAATATCATATATAAATTAACACTTAATCATAATATCATATTATATTATCTAAATAATAATATCATATTAATATTAACACTAAATCATAATATCATATTCATATTAACATTAATCATAATTTCATATTAATATTAACACTAAATCATAATATAATATTAATATTAACACTTAATAATATCATATTTATATTAACACTAAATAATAATATCATATACATATTAACACTTAATCATAATATCATATTAATATAAACACTACATCATCATATCATATCAAAATATATAATATTTATATAAACACTAAATCATAATATCATATTAATATTAACTCTACATCACAATATCATATTTATATTAAAACTGAATCATAATATCATATGAATATTACCACTAATTAATAACATCATATTAATACTAAATCATAATATCATATTAATATTAACACTACATTATAATATCATATAAAAATTAACAGGTAATAAAAATATCATATTAATATTAAAACAAAATCATAATATCATATAATAAATCCTAATATAATACTACTATTTACACTAAATCATAATATCATATAAATAGTTACACTAAATCGTAATACAATATTAATATTACCACTAACTAATAATATCATATAAATATACACACGAAAAAATAAGATAATATTAATATTAACACTAAATAATAATATAATATTTATATTAACAATTTATCATAATTAATATTAACACTAAATCATGATATCATATTAATATAGACACTAAATCATAATATAATATTCATATTAACACTACATTATAATATCATATTAATATTAACATAATATTGTATTTAAATAAACAGTTAATCAAAATATCATATCAATATTAACATAAAATCATAATATCATATAATTATATTAACAGTAAATCATAATATAATATCACTATTTACACTAAATAATTATATCATATAAATATTAACACTAAATTATAACATAATATTAATATTGACACTACCTAATAATATATGATTATTCACACTATATATTAATATCATATTAATATTAATACTTAATCATAATATAATATTTATATTAACACTTTATCATAATTTCATATTAATATTAACACTAAATTATAACATCATAGTAATATGAACACTAATTCATAATATCATATTTATATTAACACTTAATCATAATTTCATATTTATATTAATATATATCATGATTTCATATTAATATTAGCACTAAATCATTATATCTTATTAATATTAACACTAAATCATAATATCATATTAATACTAATACTAAATAATAATATCATATTAATATTAACACTAAATAATAATATCATATTAATATTAACACTACATAATAATATCATATTAATATTAACACTACATAATAATATCATATTTATATTAACACAAAATCATAATTTATATAATATAAACAGTAACTCATATTATAATAATAATATAAACACTAAATAACAATTTAATATTAATATATACACTAAATCATAATATCATATTAATATTAACACTTTATCATAATATCATACAACTATTAATCCTTAATCAGATTATCATATTAATATAAACACTTAATAATAATTTCATATTAATATTTACACTAAATCATAATATCATATTAAAACTAAAAGTTAATAAAAATGTCATATTAATATAAACAGAAAATCACATTATCATATTAATATTCAGAATACATCATAATATCATATTAAAATTAACACTGAATATTAATATAATACTAATATAAACACTAAATGATAATATAATATTAATATTCACACTAAATCATAATATTAAATAAATATTAACACTAAATCATAATATCATATTAATATTAACATTAAATCATAATATCAAATTTATATTAATCATAATTTAATGTTAATATTAATGCTAAATAATAATTTAATATTAATATAAACACTACATCATGGTGTAATATTAATATTAGCACTAAATCATAATATCATATTAATATTGACACTAAATCATAATATCATATTAATATTAACACTAAGATGTAATATCATATTAATATACACAGTAAATAATAATATAATATTAATATAACCATTTTATCATTATATAATATTTATATCAACACTAAATAATAATGTCATATAAATATACAAACTAAATAATAATAATATCATATAAATATCATCTCTAAATAATAATATCATATTAATATTAACATTACATCATAATATCATAATGATATTAACACTAAATCATAATATAATATATATATATATATATATATTATCACAAAATAATAATTTGATATTAATATTAATACTAAATCAAAATATCATATTGATATTAACACTAAAAAGGATATCATATTTATATTAGCACTAAATAAGAATATCCTATTAAAATGAACAGTTAATCAAAATATCATATCAATATTAACACAACATCATTATATCATATTTATATTCAGACTAAATCATAATATCATATAAATATTTACACTAAATCATAATATCATATTAATATTAACACTAAATCATTATATAATATTAATATTTACACTAAATCATAATATCTTATACATATTTACACTGAATAATAATAATATAATATTAATATTTACACTAACTGATAATTTCATATTAATATTAACACTAAATCATAATATCATATTAATATGAACACTTATTCATAATATCATATTAATATTAACACTAAATCATAATTTGATATTAATATTAACACTACATCATGAATTCATATAAATATTAGAACTTAATAATTAGATTTTTTTTTTTTTTTTTTTACACAGTGATCACCACTTATCAAGGCCCGGAAGCCACTCAGGGGTAATGGTTATTGCAAGTACATTACGTTAGTGAGGAGATTTGCTGAAATGTTTACTTAAGGGGGCGGTTCATTAGGAATTTGTTAACATTGGACTTGAAGACATCCAAGTTGTAGTCCGGAGGGAAGCAGGCAGACGGAACAGAGTTCCACAGGCGTGCAGTTCTAAGAAAGAAGCTTTGTTCATGGAATCTGCGTTTTGATTTAGGCACAGATATAGAGTGGGGGAAATTTTTCACAGTGGATTCACCTAGACGGGTGTTTTTCATGAAAGATTGGCGAGGGGGGACCAGAGATTGGAGTTCAGACGAGCATCTGCCATGGAAATAACGATAAAACAAGGACAGGCTCGCAACGTCTCTTCTATGGGAGAGAGGTTGCAGGGTAGAGAAAAGGGCATCCCCCACTAAGCCACAAAGTCTATTTTGTACTCTGTCAAGGCAGGATAGGCTGTCTTTAGCAGCTCCTGCCCAGATATGGCAACAGTATTCCATCCTTGGACGTACTTGGCTTTTATATAGATAGAGAATTGCATCCATAGTGAGATATCTTCTGGAGCGGTAGAAGGATCCCACCATCTTTCCAGCGACCTTGGCAACAGACTTGATGTACGTGTTCCATTTCAGATCAGGAGTAAAGGTCAAACCCAGAAGCTTGTCAAAACACGGGGCCTCACCCAGACGAGAGCCATCCATCACAATTGATGCCAGATGGGGATCAGAGCGTTGATGATGTAAGGATAGGAGTTTGGTTTTGGATGCATTAAAGGTAACCAGCCACATCTTCCCCCACTGAACCACGCGCTCGAGATCAGAGGAGAGAGAATCAGAGAGAACTTTGTCATTTACAGCCTTTGATGTGTTGCTGTAGATGGTCGTGTCATCAGCATAGATGTCAACGAATGATTTAAGTATGTGTTTAGGGAGGTCATTGATGTAGATCAGGAAGAGAGTTGGGCCCAGGATTGACCCCTGAGGGACTCCAGCATTTATATTGCAGGCCTCCGATTTTTGTCCATCTACCACTACTCTTATGAGCCTATCGGAGAGAAATGATTTAATGATTGAGAAAACATTTCCAGTTATACCGTAGCTGGAAATCTTGTGAAGTAGACCCTTATGCCATACCTTGTTGAAGGCCTTTGATATGTCGAGAGCAATTGCCCTAGAAAGGAAGCCTTTGTCAAGAGATTCACTAATCCTGTGGGATATAACCGTCAGCACATCTGCGGTAGATCTTGCAGAGCGGAAACCATATTGTGTGTCACTAAGAAGGTTATTCCTGCTGAGGTGGTTGACTACTTCTCTATTTAATATGGATTCCAGCAACTTACTCATAACACACAGGTGACTTATTGGTCTGTATTGAGAGGGAGATGACTTATCACCTGAATTCTTAAATACAGGGCAAACTGATGAGGTCTTCCAGGGAGTCCGAAAGCACTTCTCCTTAAGGCAGCACTTAAATAGTTTCGTAAGTATGGGAGCAAGTTCTGGTTGAAGCTTTTTTAACACTATAATTGGGATGCCATCAGGGCCAGTTGCTTTACTGGAATCTAGGTTCTTTATTAGCTTGGCGACCTCATACACGGATATTTGTATGTTACCTAGCTTGTTCTGTGTTATAAGAGGAAATATGGGGAGTTGATGGCCTTCGTCGCATAGGGTAGAATTAGCTGCAAAGTTCTTTGCAAATAGTTTGGCCTTGTCTGACGCTGACGAGATGACCTCTGGTCCATTGATAATGGTTGGGATAGAGCGCACACTTCTGTTCAGGATCCTATTTGTTATTTGCCAAAACTGGTGGGAACCAAGCCGCTGATCAGCTACCTTGGATTTAACAGACTGGGCATATAGCTCTCTTGCATTTTTTATTACTCTTTTACAGTGGTTGCTGGCAGACCTAAAAGCAGCTTTAGTCTCAGTGCATCTATTACGTTGGTAGCTATGGAAAAAGTGATTTCTATGCACGACAGCAGCAGCACATTCTGGGGAGAACCATGGCTGGCTGTTAGGTTTTTGTTGGAATTTTTTAGATGGTATAAATTGGTCTATGCCTACAATTAACCATTCGGTCAGGTCTGATACTATACTATACTAGATCTTATTTATATTTACACTAAATCATAATATCATATCAATATTAACACTAAATTATAATATCATATTTATATAACACTAAATACAAATTTCATATTAATAATAACACTGGACCATAATATCATCTTAATATGAAAACTATTACATAATTTCATATTACTATTTACACTAAATATTAATTTCATATAAATATTAACACTTTATGATAATATCCTATTAATATAACCACTAAATCGTAATATGAGATTAATATAAACACTAAATCAAAATATCATATTAATATTAACACTAAATCATAATTTCATATAAATATTAATACTAAATATAATATCATAATGATATTACCACTAAATCAAAATTTTATATTAATATTAACACTAAATCATTATATCATATTAATATTTACACTTAATCATAATATCACATTAATATTAACACTTAATAATAATATCATATTAATATAAATACGAAATAATGATATCATATTAATATTAACACTTAATAATATTATCATATTAATATTTACACAAAATATTAATATAATATTAATATTAACACAAAATAATATCATATTAATATTAACACTAAATCATCATATCATATTAATATGAACACTAGAACACAATATAATAATTATGTGAACACTAACTTATAATATCATATTAATATTCCCACTACATCATAAAATCATATAAATATTAACACTAAATAATTATATAACATTTATATACACAATAAATATTAATTTGATATTATTTGCACAAAACCATATTATCATATTAATATTAACACTAAATAATAATATAACATAATATTAACACTTAATGATAATATAATATTAATATTAACACTAAATCATAATATCATATAAATATTAAAACTAATCATATTATCATGTAAATATAAACATTTAATGATAATATCATATTAATATGAACACTTATTCATAATATCATATTAATATTAACACGTCATACTAATATAATATTTATATTTACACTTAATCATAATTGCATATTAATATTCAGACTAAATCTTATATATTAAATATTAACACTGAATCATAATATAATATTTATATTTACACTAATGCATAATATCATATTAATATTAACACTAAATCATAATTTCATATTAATATTACCATTAAATCATTATTTTTATTAATATTTGCACTACATTATTATATCATATAAATATTAACACTAAATCATAATATTGTATTAATATTAACGCTAAATTATAATATCATATAAATATTAATAATAAATAATAACATCATATTAATATTAACACTAAGTCATAATATAATATTTATGTTAACACTAAATATAAATTTCATATCAATAAATCATATAATCATATTAATATTTACACTAAATAATAATATAACATAATTATTAATACTTAATCATAATATAATAACACTAAATAATAATATCATATATATATGAACACTAAATTATCATATCATATAAATATAAACACTGAATTATAATATTATATTAATATTAACACTAAATCATAATATCACATAAATATTAACATTAAATCATATTATCATGTTTATATTTACACTAAATCATAATATAATATTAATATTAACATTAGATCATAATAGCATATTACTATTAACACTAAATGATAATATCATTTTTATATTGACACTAAATCATAATATGACGTTAATATTTACACCAAATCATATTATCATATTAATATTAACACTTCATGATAATATAATATTTATATTAAGACTGAATCATAATTTCATATTTATATAAACACTTAATCATAATATCCCTAATATTAACACTAAATTATAATATCATATTTATATTAACACTAATTCATAATACATATAAATATTAACATTAAATCATAATTTAATTTAATATTAATATAAACACTAAATCATGATTTTATATTATTATTTTCACTAAATCATAATATCATATAAATATTGACACTAAATCATCATATTATATTAATATTAACAATAAAGTATAATATCATATTAATACTAACACTAAATAATAATATCATATAAATATTAACACTAAATCATAATATCATATGATATTAACACTAAATCATAATATCATATTAATGTTAAGACTAACTAATTATTTCATGTTAATATTTACACTAAATCATAATTTAATATTAATATTAACACTAAATCATGATTTTATATTAATATTTGCGCTAAATCATAATATCATATTAATAGTAAGACTAAATAATAATATCATATGTGTATTAACACTACATCATAATTTCATATCAATATTCACACTAAATAATAATATCATATTAATTCTAACACTAAATCATAATATCATATTAGTTTTTACACTAAATTATAATATCATATTAATATTAACACTTAATCATAATTTCATATTAATAATAACACTAAACATTATTTCATATTACTATTAACACTTTATCATAATATCTTATTAATATTTACGCTAAATCTTAATATCATATTAATATTAGCACTAAATCATAATATATTATTATAGTAACATAAACTCATAATATCTAATGAATATTAACACTAAATCGGGATATCATATTAATATTAACACTAAACCATAACATAATATTTATATTCACACTAAATAGTAATTTCATACTAATATTAACTCGAAATCATATAATCATAATAATATTCACACTAAATCAAATATAACATTAATATTTACACTTAATCGTAATATCATATAATTATTAACACTAAATCATAATATCATATTAATATTAACACTAAAGCATAATATCATATAGATATTAAAATTTTATCCTAATACAATATTAATATTAACACTACATAAAAATATATTAATATTAACACTAAATTATAATATTATATAAATATTAACATTAAATCATATTATCACATTAATATTAACACTAAATCATAATATCATATTAATATTTACACTTAATCATAATATCTTATTAATAATGACACTAAATCATAATATCATATTAATATTAACACTACATCATAATATCATATTTTTATTAACAGTAAATAATAATATCATATTAATATGAACAGTAAATCATATAATCATAATTATATTAACACTATATCACTATATCATATAAATAGTTACACTAAATAATAATATAATATCAATATTAACACTAAATCATAATATCATATTAATATTTACACCAAGTCATGATATCATATTAAAATAAATAGTTAATACAAATATCATATTAATATTAACACAAAATCATAATATCATATAATTATTCAAACTAAATTATTATATAATATTTTTATTTACACTAAATCATAATATTAGAATTATTTACACTAAATCATAATATCATATAAATATTAACACGTAATTATGATATCATATTAATATTAACACTAAATCATAATATCATATTAATATTAACACAATTATAATATCATATAAGTATTAACACTACAAAATAATATCATATTAATATTAACACTTTATCCAAATATCGTATAAACATTCACACGAAATCATAATATCATATTTATATTCAGACTGAATCCTAATATCATATTTATATTTACACTAAATCATAATATCATATAAATAATAACACTAAATAATAATATAATATTTATATTAACACAAAATCATAATATAATATAAATATTTACACTAACTGATAATATCATATTAATATGCGCACTAGATCATAATATGATATTAATATTAACTCTAAAAAAGTATATCATATTACTATTAACACTACATAATAATATCATATTAATATTTTCATTAAATCCTTATTTCATATTATTAGTAACACTAAATCATGATTTCATATTAATATTAGCACAAAATCATAATATCTTATTAATATTAACACTACATCACAATATCATTTAAATACTAGTACTAAGTAATAATATCATATTTATGTTAACACTATACCATAATATCATATTAATATTAACACTAAATCATAATATCATATAAATATCAACACTAAATCATAATATCATATTAATATTCACAATACATAATAATATCTTATGATATTAACAATAAATCATAATATAATATTTATATTAACACTAAATTTAATTCCATATTAATATTAACACTAAATCATAATATCATATTTATATTAACACTAAATCATAATATCATATTAATATTAACACTTAATTATAATATCATATTAATATTAACACTAAATCATAATATTATATTAATATTAACACTCAATTATAATATCATATTGGTATTAACACTTAATCATAATATAATACTAATATTAACAATAAATCATAATTTCACATGAGTATTAAGACTAAATCATAAAATAATATTTATAGTAACACTAAATAATTAAATCATATTAATATTAACACTAAGTCATAATATAATATTCATATTTACACTAAATAATAATTTCAAATGAATATTAACACTAAATCATATTATCATATTAATATTAACACTAAATCATAATATCATATAAATATTAACACTAAATCATAATATCATATTAATATAAAAACTAAATCATATTATCATTTTAATATTAACACTAAATCATAATATCATATAAATATTAACACTAAATCATAATATCATATTAATATTAACACTAAATAATATTATCATTTTAATATAAACACTAAATCAAAATATCATATTAATATAAACACTACATCATATTATCATATTTATATTAGCACTTAATCATAATATCATATAAATATTAACACTTAATCATAATATCTTATTAATATAAACACTTAATCATAATATAATATGTATATTTACACGTAATCATAATTTCATATTAATATTAACACTAAATAATTATATCATTTATTTTAACACTATATCAATATCATATTAATATTAACACTAAATTATAATATCATATAAGTATTAACACTAAATCATAATATCATATTAATATTCACACTAAATCATAATATCATATTAATATTAATATTTCATATTAATATTAACACTAAATCATAATATCATATGAATATTTACACTAAATCATAATATCATATCAATATTAACACTAAATCATAATATCATATCAATATTAATCCTAAATCATAATATAATATTTATATTTAAATTAAATCATAATTTCATATTAATATTAATACTTAATCATTATATCATATTAATATTAACACCAAATCATAATATCATTTTAATATCCACCCTAAATTATAATTTCCTATTAATATTAGCACTAAATATTTATTTAATATTAATATTAACACTTTATAATAATATCGTATTAATATTAACACTACATCATAATATGAGATTAATATTAACACTAAATCCTAATATCATAGTAATATTAACACTAGATATAATATCATATTAATATTCACACTAAATCATAATATCATATTACTATTAACAGTAAATCATAATATCACATTAATATTAACAGTAAATTATAATTTCATATTGATATTTACACTTAATCATAATATCATATCAATATTAACACTTTATCATAATATCATATTAATATGCGCACTAAATCATAATATCTAGTATAATATTTAGTATTAATATTAATATTATATTATGATTTAGAGGTAATATTAATATGATATTATGATTTAGTGTTATATTAATATGATATTATGATTAAGTGTTAATATTAATATAATATTAACACTTAATCATAATATTATATTAATATTAACACTAAATCATAATATCATATTAATATTACCACTAAATCATAATATAATATTAATATTAATACTAAATCATAATATCGTATTAATATTAGCACTAAATCATAATATCATTTTAACATCAAAACTAAATCATAATTTCATATTAATATTTGCACTAAATATTAATTTCACATTAATATTAACACTTTATCATAATATCATATTTATATTAACATTAAATTATCATATGAGATTAATATTAACACTAAATCATAATATCATATTAATATTGCGACTAAATCATAATATCATATTAATATTAACAATAAATCATAATATAATATTAATATTTACCCATCATAATATCACATTAATATTAACACAAAATCATAATTTCATATTAATATTAACACTTAATCATAATATCATATGAATATTAACACTTTAACATAATATTATATTTATATTTGTCGTGATCATTATAATATAATAATATTAACACCTTAATTTAATACTACATTAAAACCTCATCTACATCAAAGTATCACATTAACACTAGATTATAATATAATATAAATATAAACATTTAATTACATAAAAATTTACACTAATCATAATCATAAATATTAACATTAGGTTCTATTATTAACACTAGATC
The DNA here is from genome assembly GCF_053919585.1 of Euprymna scolopes. Classification (NCBI taxonomy): domain Eukaryota; kingdom Metazoa; phylum Mollusca; class Cephalopoda; order Sepiida; family Sepiolidae; genus Euprymna; species Euprymna scolopes. The sequence goes on from NC_136483.1 coordinate 199,197,289, forward strand.
ATAATATCACATTAACATTTTCAAGTCCACTCTGTTATACAACTAAGCTGTTTTATACAAAAATATACTGTGTTATTCAATTAAACTGTTATACCAGTAAAGTGTATTATACGATAATCTATGCCATCCAATCAACTGTGTTATACAATAAACTGTTTTATACAAGTAAACTGTGTTATACAATCGATTGTGTTATACGAATAAATCATGTTAATCCAATCAAATGTTTTATGTAAGTCAACTGTAATTTACAAATCAACTGTGTTATACAAGTCAACAGTGTTATACAATCAACTGTGTTATACAATTTAGCTGTGTTATCGTCGTCAACTGTGTTTTACAAGCAACTGTGTTATACACATGAACTGAGTTATACAAAAACCTGTGTTATACAATCAACAGTGCTATACAAGTAAGCAGTGTTATATAATCAACTGTGTTATAAAATCAATAATGTTATATAATCAACTGCGTTATACAAGCAACTATGCTATACAAATAAACAGTGTTATACATTTTTCTGTGTTATACAATCAACTGTCTATACAATTAACTGTGTTATACAATTTAACTGTTTATACAATTAAACTGTTTATACAATTAACTGTTTATATAATTTAGTGTGTTATACAATCAACTGTTTATACAATTTAACTGTTTATACAATTTAACTGTTTATACAATTAACTGTTTATACAATTTACTGTGTTATACAATCAACTGTTTATACAATTTAACTGTTTATACAATTAACTGTGTTATACAATCAATTGGTTTGTAAAATCAACAATCTTATACAATAAATTGTGTCATACAAGAAACTGTGTTTTAAAATCAACTGTGTTATACAAGTACCGTGTTATATAAAAAACTGTGTTATACAATTAACTTTGTTATACATTCAACTGTTACACAAGCGAATGTATTATGTAAGTAACTTTCGTTATACAAATCAACTGTGTTATACAATCAACTGTTTTTACAATAAACTGTGTTATACAAATCAACTGTGTTATACAATGAACTGTGTTTTACAATCAACTGTGTTTTACATATTAACTGTGTTATACAATAATCTGTGTTATACAATCAATGGTGTTAAAGATCAATACAATCAACTGTGTTATATAAAAAAACTGTGTTATACAATTAACTTTGTTATACATTCAACTGTTACACAAGCGAATGTATTATGTAAGTAACTTTCGTTATACAAATCAACTGTGTTATACAATCAACTGTTTTTACAATAAACTGTGTTATACAAATCAACTGTGTTATACAATGAACTGTGTTTTACAATCAACTGTGTTTTACATATTAACTGTGTTATACAATAATCTGTGTTATACAATCAATGGTGTTAAAGATCAATACAATCAACTGTGTTATATAATTAACTGTTTTATACAATCAACTGTTTTATACAATTAACTGTGTTATAAAATCAACTGTGTAATGCAAATAAAGTGTGTTATACAAGCAACTGTGTTATACAATCGATAGAATCAATTGTGTTATGCAATTGACTGTGTTATACAATCAATAGCATTATACAATTGATCTATATACCTATAAAAGTGAAAATATCTGTGTGTGTGTGTGTCTGTGTGTGTGTGTGTGTACATTTCCCTACCAAATAAAAGTCTAATGACTTGAGATTTGACATAAGGAGAGAGTTGGGAAAATCTTTTTAATCGGTTTTCAGCAAGAAATTTTGCTGTCAAGAGGTCAAAGTTTAACGATTGGACCTTTGAAAACTCTACCAAACTTCTCTGCCAATGTTGGGTCTAAACACTTGAAATTTTAAATGTAGGTTACTTGGACATGGATCAAACTTTTTAATTTGATTTTAGCCCAGAACAGTAAATGTTTAGGCTCAAAATTGGGGTCAAGGTTAAAAAAATTTGACCTATGTCAAAGAGGTGGGATTGTGCTGTTTGTCAGTTTAATCAAGGGCATTTACACTGAGAAGACACAAATATTATGAGTTTGCCATAGCACATGCTAAAGTACTTGTAAAAAGGCACATTCTAATTTACTTGTAAAAAAAGGCACATTCTAATTTACTTGTAAAAGGCACATTCTAATTCACTTGTAAAAAAGGTACATTCTAAATTCACTTGTAAAAGAGGCCCATTCTAATTTACTTGTGAAAAAGGTACATTCTAATTTACTTGTAAAAACGGCACAGGGATGCAATATCTCATACACGTTTTTTAATATAACCAATGGTCATCAACATGGCGGGTAATTGCAAGGACCGAACTCACAACCACATTGAATTTAGTCGGAGATACTACCAGTGCGCTCCAAAACTTGCCTGAATATAAGGGCCGAATTTATCGCTAAAAAATTTTGTGTTTGTTGTCTTTAGCGATAATGACAACGTATGAGGGCTATATTACTGTGTTCAATTAGCACGTGTTTTTGAAAAAGCGAGCGGGCGAGAGAGAGAGAGAGAGAGAGAGAGAGAGAGAGAGAGAGAGGTGAGAGAAAGTAAGTCTACTTTTTTTTTACATATTTTTTCTTGGAATTATAAGATTTAGTCTCTTAAAGAGTTTATAAACATTTTTTTTAAATTATTTCGCAGGATTTTTCTTGCAAACAAACCGGCTTTCAACGTTTGTAATTTGCATTAATATTTCGTGAAGTATATATCGTCAGCAGAGTATATTGTTATATCAAATAGAATCTTTTTATCTGATTTGTCCAAAAATTTTCTTTGTATTTTATAATATTTAGCCTAGATAATAATTATAAAACTCTTGTTCCTAGATAAAAAGGAAAAGCTCAATATTTAAGAATAGAGCAATATATAAGTTTCGCGGTTCAATTTTAAATTCTGAAAAAACAACATATAAAGACATATATACGATTTAAGAATTTATTGCTTGACAAAAGGAATATATAGAGGGGATTATTTTAATTTCCTTAATCCATGGATTTTCAACAATGGCGCATATCATCAGAGGAAATGAAATGCAGTTAGCAAAATGTTCGCAGTTGAACAGTTTTCTCACTTACGTTTGACATACGCCTTCCCCACTTACATTTGTAATTACGAACATGAAATATATAAATATCTCACTTTTTCATAGCCTTCTTCTCTCATCTTTGGTATATTTTATTTTCCTCAATCAACTTTATCATTCTCCTGAAGAAATCCCCCGAAAATGAGGACGAAAAGTTGAGAATTTTCTAAAAAGGCCACAGGTTTTCTTTCCCTTTTTTCCACACACACACACACACACACACACACACACACACACACACACACACACACACACACACACACACACACACACACATATATATGCATCTGTGTGTGTGTGTGTATTTAGTTTTTATTAGGTTTAATATAATAATTGATAGAGAATTGCCTCTATAATAATAATAATAATAATAATAATAAATATGTTATCTTCATGAATTAAAATATCATATTTAAGCGTATCTTACGATCTGACAACGTCGGTCGGTCTGCTTATTTAATAATATATGTTCCTAGTTTTGTTATTATTGAATTGGACGTTATCCATCGTGCTTTCTTGGGTGGGCCAGGTCATATTAATAGATATAAAGAGTCAATATCATTGAATCTAATGTCTCGCTCTGGGTTTATATAGAGTATTATCCTATATAAAATTTCTTTTACTAACCGTAGTTATATCCGATATACTCGATAAAATGAGCTTTATTGTTGAATGTTGGTTAAAATCAATTTTATGGTCTTTCAGAGTAAATCAAGGCTATAAGTGTGTATAGTTCCGTATTTCTATTTAAATGTATTGCTGAAAACTATTTTCGTTGATTGGTAAATATTGTTAAGTTCACTTACTTAACTTTTGTTTTTTTAGAGATCAAATAATCTTTTTCATCATTTTAAGATATCATGTAGTTCTTAAACGCACCAATTCTGTTAATCTAAAACGATAATTAACCTGCAATACTGTTAAGAATTCATAGTTTTTAACCGACATAATATTCTAACAAAGTTGTAATTAACCCGCAATAAAGTTAAGCATTAGTTTTGGAACAAAGCAAGCAAGTTTTGACATGTTTGGTTATTTTTAAGTCGTAATTATAGAAAACTGTGTTACTAAAATGTAATTTATAATTTAGCAAGTATGTGTTGTTAAGCTATAACACTTATTTTGTTTATTTTTAACTGAAGCAAACATGAAACTGACCATCGCAAATATTAATCTCAGAAGGTTTTTGACATTTGAAATTTAATAATACTTAGATTCACTAACACAAAAATCCAACAAACCCTTCTAACGTGGCCATATCATCGGAGTTTCCTGTTCTGCGACATCTCTTTATACTGTCCAGATTTAATTTTCCTCTTTTGTCATCAAATATAAGACTGTCTTTAAGAGTCACATCACATATCCATTATATTAATCTAATATCATTTCACACCATGCAACGTATATCTTCAACCCTCATTGGTCAGGTTTCTTCACTTTCATACTTTATCACGATCTGCTGCTTGACGGAAATCTCTTGAATTCTTATAATAACACGAACACTTGGCGCTAATAATACTACCAGTATAATATGTCAAATGAAAACCCTCATCAAACTTATAACAAAATAGAAATTAACAGCTATAAACGCCAACTGGTATATCACGTCACTGCTTTCCTTAGTTGTCAGTCTTTTCACTTCTCATCGATACATTTATTTATTTTTTTCTTTTGTCGTTTGTTGGTTTTGTTTTACGGCATATCAACCCTTTTCAGGTTATTTAATGCCGAATTCAGTGATTTTGAAGAAAAAGTTTTTAATAGAATATATTTTTTTTCTAGTCATTTTCTATTTAACCCATAGTTGAGACCCTAACAGGTACTACCACTCCGGGTCAGAGTGGACCTGGGAGCAATGGCAATTAAAGGGTGGCTCCACACTCCTCATAGCCCACTAGCTGGAGCCTCACCATCGGA
>NC_136483.1:199204740-199259740 GCF_053919585.1 Euprymna scolopes
ATTTGGGTTGGAATAGGTGGGTTAGCTTAAATCAAAAGGTTGTTTTTTTTAATTGCTTTATGTTAGTTCAGCTAACTATTTTTTTATTATTTTTTTATACACATATTGCTGTTTTTTACTTATCTATTTAATTTCTTTTATTTTTCATGTATAATTTATATGGGAGGGGGCTTGTAGTAAGGCTCTGTCTGGACTGTGAGTTGGTGTATGAGCGGTTTGCAGTGGTGTACCTGTTCTAATGGGTAAAGGTTGTAATGGTAAGTCTTTGGTGGGAGCCGTATTTTTTTTTTAAAACATGAAAAAGAAAGTTTTTTTTTTCTTTTTCATTTCGATACTTTTTTGTGATCAAGAGCGGAGGTCCGCTTGAAATGTGAAAGTAACAATAAAAATATTAAATACAAAAAGTAACATCGTTTTTCATGCTTCAAAACCCCCTCCTAACCTTTTAATCACTATCCTAGAAGCATACGTGGACTTTTAACATTACACACACACACACACACACACACACACACACACACACACACATATATATATATATATTTCCACATGTAGACAACGTCGCAGCTCACAAGAGCCATGGCTTTGTCTGGCTGCGGAAATAATTATTCTGAATATGGGGGGGAGGGGTTGAATGTCGCTGTGCCATTTCAAGCATTTGCGTAAGAGTCCTTGTCACATTAAGCGGTTTTACACGTGTCGAATAAGCGCCGTGCGTGAACACCGTAGTGTGTCTGTGTGCTCGCTAGAGACCGTTGCAAATATTCGGACGTCGAAAGTAAGAATATATATTTTTTTTGTCGATCGTCCGATCAAATCGAAACTTTCAGTTTGAAATGAATTACAAAAATACACATATGCAAATTTTATGAACAAAAACTTTTTAAAAATATTGCTGTTTTCTTTTTTACCATTGTAAACTATTCACGAATAAATAACTTTATTGGGGATTATTTAATTCTACTCAATACATTGCAACTTTCTTCATCTAACATATAAACTTATCATGTCGGACATCTTTAAAGGCAAATTCAAATAACATTTCTGTGTTTAGTTGTCGGTAATTATTGTTACAAGATAAAACGATACATTTGTCGCCCGAAAAAAAGAAACACCACAGCTTTATTTTAAAACTTTAATGAAAAAATCAAATCAAGTAACTGGATTATATCGTAGAGCTGACATCTATTCAATACAGCCGCTTTCAGCCTCAATCACCACCTTGATGCGGGTCCCGAACTGGAAGCATACCTTTTCCACAAGCGCCAGTGAATGGTAAACGGATGGCGGCGATCAGACTGGCTTTGGTGTTGTCGGAGGTCATGTTGGTGATGTTCTCAATGTATGACCAAACGAAGTAGTCCAACGGATTCAGGTTGGGGGAGAAGAGGGGCAGTGAAAGAAAGGTACAAAGTCATAGTACTCCTTCTGAAGCCATGCCTGTGTCTCTTTGGACTTGTGGGCCGGCATCGAGTCCTGCTACCACATCCAGCGGCCATATGAATTCACCAGAGTATCACCACATTCTTCAACACATCCAGGTACATTTTGGTGTTGATTTTCAAGCCGACCTCAAAGATATGAGGTGGCATGATGTGGCCTTTACTTGAAACTATACCAAAGACCATAACCGTGGCCTGAAACTTGTGCGCTCAAGGGTTGAACCGTCCTGATTTGCATTTTGTGGGTGCTGGCAATGGTCCTGTTGTGATACCTTGGATCGATAGAGAGCATGAGTTGTACAGCAGCGCATCTCTGATCTCGCCCGTTGAACATTGTGTCATTTTCAGACATGATAGAAGGCTCCTATCCCTTTGGGGATTTGTACACAACTGGCCAACTAGTAGATGGTCTAGAACAAAAAATAAAAAATAAAATAAAGAAAACCGGTTTTCATCAAAAGGAAATGGAATCATGTCGTTTTTTTTTTTTCTATAGCGACAATTTTATCGTTCTACCCTTCAAATTTATTGCTATTTGACATCGGTTTTTTAACTCCATATTTCTTATTTCATGGTGAGGAATCATTTTCATTGGCCGAAAATAATAAGACGTCGTTAAATTTGCAAATTAACATAAAAAATTATTTCTTCAAAATAATTTGATTGAACCTTTTGCCGTTTTTCTTTTGAGAAACTGAATATAAATATTAAAGTCATCGAAAGTTCTGACATTATTTCGGTGTTATTTGAAAATATTTTTTTGTGAGATGAAAATACGTTTAAGAAATTTTTGAATTGCAATATGAATAAATAAAATAATATGAAATAAAGATTGACAGAAAAAGTGGAATTTATTGGATGAAATGATAGTTAGGCAAGGAAACATCCGCATAGAAATATGATGACGTAACACGTCATCAAAGCCAGATGAATATTTATTTATTTGCGGACTATTATCCTCATCTTTTATAGTTGTTGTTTTATGACCTTTCGGCCAACTATTCCTCTGGCTTCTTCAAGTTGTTAACGGCGGAGGGATATGAATCTCTTAACTGTATCTTCGGTAATTACCGCCTTCCATAGTTGCTGTCGTCTCACGTTTTGGCCTAATTATCCTTTGGTCGGCTTTGGGTAGGATTGAAAACGCTATCTTCAGACAATGCTCACCTGGAATTGCAGATATTCAACGCCACTATCCATTGCGTCAAGGGCCCCGAAGGGCAATCAAGGTTGGGTTTTTTGGTCTTATAAATCCACGTTTTTTTTATTACCTGATCTCCCATTGTCGGCTTCGTACCGAATGGTATATATTATTTTAATACAGTTCCAGGGGAGCATTGTCTGGCGATAGCGGTTTCAATCCTACCCAAAGCCGGCCAAAGGATGAGTTGGCCAAAACGTGGTGAGACGACAGCAACCATGGAAGGCAGTAATTACTGAAAATACAGTTAAGATATTCATCATTCCTATCCCGTCGTGGTTAACCACCCGAAAAGGGCCAGAGGATGAGTCGGTCGAAACGTTGTGAAACAAAAACTATAAAGATGAGGATAATAGTCCGCAAACAAATAAATGAAAATATCCAAATTACTCATCCTAAAAGAATTCCAATAATTAAAATAATATATACCAGATGATTATACTTTGGCTAATTCGTTCGACCATATTAATTTGGTAAAATGAACTTTATTAAACAGAACTCGACATTTTATACAATGAAGGGTGGAAAAAAAGCGGTTACAAGAGTTGGAAGGAAAAATTCATGCAGCACGTACGGGAGAAATGTTAATATGCATTTACAAATCAAATAAAATTTCAGAATTGTAAAAATAGAAACGATATAAATTACAACCCGTTATTATTCTTAGAATCTATTTTTCTGCGTCGGTTGGGATTGAGGAAGTTTTTAATTCTTTATTCATGTATTATTTCTTTTACTATTTTCTGATTTCAATCTTATAAAATGGCACAAGTTTCAAACGAAATTCTTTGGTAAATTTTGAAAATATCAGGATTTCACTGCGCATTTTTGTATATAATCACTGATGCGGGCTACATTAAACGATGCTGCGATTAAAATATGTAGTTTTGGTGTCAGTACTTATTGTAGAACTAACTGGAAGCCCGGTGCTGCCCGGTTGTACAATACACTTAAACATGATATTTTAATTTATGAAGATTGCGTACGTATTATTATAGAATCAATCCTCTATTGATTATTATATATTACGAGGGATAATTTGCACGTTGGACAAATTCGTAAAAATAAATAAATAAATAAATAAATAAAATAATAATAATGATGATAATGTTGTTCATCAAATTCTGTCTGTGTTTGTTTACAATATGACGTCAGTTGATATTTGGGCTTGACGATGATTGACCCGAAAAAGTCATTTTTAACTAATGTTTTGCTTTAAACTATGCAAGCGAAGAAATGATTTCCGGCGATTTTAAATGGTATCTTTTTTATCGTTAATTGAACTCATCAATAATAAATAAATAAATAAAATGCCTGGGCTTGAACAGTCGAATGATTCAACACTAAGCTATATCTCCAGATTATAATAAGTTTTCTTTTTGTTTTGTTTTTTTAAACAAGAAGAAATGATTTACTGAAATGTTATTATCTCCCTTTCATGGTGTAACGTAAAATATTCCCTTGTAAAAATTAATATTTTTATCTATAAGAGAGAAAAGCTATTTTAATATCGGATTTTTAAAAATATTCATCCGATGAATTTCTGTACAAAACATATCTTAGAACACTGCCAGACATATAAATTAGCTTTGTATTAAATTTGCAAAATATAGGTTCCGAAACGGCTGAGCCTTTGAGGAAGGAACTCATACACAGTGTTTTTTTATATTATAGTAGCGACTAGCCTCAGTTCCCGGGTGTTTGGAGGTGTGTGTTGAGCAAAAAAAAAAAAAAAAAAGAAAGAAAATAATGTGATTTTTTTGATTTTCGATACTTATTGGGTGAAAAACTCCTGAACATATACGAGGGGCGTGCAATAAGTAATGCCTCTGATCCACTTCCAGTTGTCTGATCTAGATGAAATTTTGCATGTGCAATGATTTATATCTCTACGGGTTATGTGTCAAATTACAGCTCTGAACTAATTGCGGTTTCTGTTTTATAGGTGTTTGAACTGAGTCAGGTGTGAAATGGAGCCCGTTGAATGTCGGCCAGTGATCCGGTTTTTGTATTTGAAAGGACGCACACCACATGAGACTTTTGATGAAATGAAAGAAACTTATGGTGATAATGCCCCATCAGATGACCTTGTAAAACGCTGGCATCGTGAATTCAAACATGGCCGGAAGTCTGTGGAAACAGCTCTCAGACCTGGTCGCCCCCCTCCCTTCTGCCATTGATGAGGCATCAGGGCAGGTCGATTTTGGAACCCCGGTGATGCACTGGTGATGATAGTTGGGGTTTGACATAAAAAATACCCACACAAAATATTTTTTTCAAAATCGTTTTCTTCGCTTGAGGAAACGACTTTAAAAGTTGAAAAATTGCTGCTATTAAAAGGTTTTCGGTTAATTGTCAAGTACTTCCCGCCATCAAAACAATTCGTATCGTTAAGAAAATGGAATCATAATTTAGAATATGTTTTAAACTATATTTTAAACAAAATCAGTGAGGAAAATCAATTAATAAAATAAATATTTACTGTAAAGATAGAATTGTGTTTTTAAAATAATAGCGACTAAAGTTTGCCTTTTCATTTCAGGAACTTTTTTGGGTGGGGACATCTTAGATTTCACCGTTGTATTTCACACGCTTGTTATTGCTATTGAAAATTAACGTTTGTTTATCTTTTAATTTAAACAATTTACAATTTTAGGTTAAAGACCAAATTATTTCGAAAGAAGAACTAAAAAAGCTTGTTTAAAATATATATATTATATTTCAAGTGTCTGTAGAGAATTTAAACGTATTTGTTTTATCCGCTAAAGAAATTTTTCCCGTTGTTGGTAAATTTTTACTTCTGTAATTTGTTTTTCGATTTCACATCGAATTCTATTTGAAGATTTTATTAAATATATGGTAATATTCCAGTTATATTTAAAAAAAAAAAAATGGCTCATACAATTTTAGGTACTTGTGCATTTTTGGTACCGTGCTGAAATAAAGTTAATATTTTGAAAGCCAATGGGGAGGGGACGGTGTTTTATAACTATTCTGTGCTTCCACCTAACTATTTTATATATATATATATATATATATATATATATATATATATACATACATACATACATACATATATATATATATATATATATATATATATATATATATATATATATATATATATATATTAAATCCCCGAAACAGTGTTTCATGGTAAACAACTGATGATCCCTTGAAAAGTAAATTATTAGTATTATAGTAAATTCGAGAGCGAGTTGACGCAGTGATTGCAGGTGATTAAATGACTTACTGACTAGATGGTTTTCTAACGAATGATAAAAAATATTTTTTTGTATAGTTTTAAACGTTAAAAACTTCCAAGACTATATATATATATATATATATATATATATATATATATATATATATATATATATATATATATATTTAAAGGAGATTAGAATAATAGTCTAAAGAGCAAAGTGTATTTTAATGTAATAGTAAAATTACTAGTTTAATTAAAATACAGGGAAAGAAAAAGTGTTCGTTGTAATTTAGATATATAATAAGCTCGATAGGTAAATATCCTAGAGCTAATTTAATATTTAGTAATGTGATTGATAATTTAAAAATCAAATTATAATTAAATTAAAAATCCGTTTCATAAGAAGAAACAACAACAAAATCAATTATTTGTACGATCGTTTCGGAAAACAATGTTTTTATTGTGGTAGACATCAAGTTACGGACAATAATTATTACATATAGTTTTTTATTAAACAAGGTTTCCTCATCAGCAAATATTGGAAAGGGTTTTTATTAAATGTAAAAGACACCATAAATAAACCTAGCATTAAAGTAAGGCAAATGTATCTGGAAAAAATTAAAATAAAGGTATGGATTTAAAACTTGATAAGAAAATTAATATGAGTTAGGGATAGAAATAAAATAGAGTAAAATTATAAATATAAATTTGATTTACGTACAATATTATACATACATACACATACAAATACATACATGCATATATATGAGAAAATATAGAACATATATATACATATACATAGATATACATATATATACATAAAAACATTCATACAAATATTTCCCTTTTAATTTTTCGCCTTTTGAAATCAGGAACTATGGTTAAAGTACTCATATAGATGCTTGCTATAGCTTTCCAGCTTATGAAATGATTTATATTTATTAAATTTAAACCAACGTTTATGACTGCATGTGAATATTAGTTCCTCTTTTGTATTTAATAGGGTAGTTGTATTTTTCATATCTTCATATTTCAAAATTTTTAGGGTCTCTTTTGTACATAGTGCACAGAATTTATCTCCTATTCATATCTAATATCACCTATTTATATCTTAGATTAGTGCAGGGTCTGTGGAAACTATCATTCATGTCCATTTGCATATGCATAAGGTGTCTGCCTGAGTGATTCCCAGGTTGCTCACACCATTCCAGAAGCGAGAACGCATCGAGTGCTCGAGGATGAATTTGGAGATGTGCCAAGAAGATGAGTCAAAGTTTTTCAAAAGACATATTACACAGGATGAAACCTGGGCCCATCACTATGATCCAAAGATCAAAGCCCAGTCAATGCAGTGGAAGCACTTGGACTCACCACCTCCAAAAAAGACAAGGGTGCAGCCCTCCATTGTCAAGGTCATGCTCACAGTCTTCTGGGACCAGGACGGAGTGGTGATGACAGATTTCCTGGCAAAGGGTACCACAATTACAGGAGCCTATTATGCTTCACTTTTCAGGAAATTAAGGGAAGCTATCAAAATCAAGAGGCGGGGCAAGATCAGCAATGGTACCCTCCTCCTGCAGGACAACGCTCCAGTCCGCAACTCGCATGTCGCCAAATCAGAAGCACGGGCGTGTAGTTATGAAATCTTCCCCCATCCTCCCTACTCTTCTGACCTTGCACCCTCTGACTTTCACCTCTTCTCAGCCATGAAGTTGTTTTTGAAAGGAAAGCGTTTTCCAGATGATGCAGCCTTGATTTCTGAAATCACGTTGTGGTTGGAGGACCAACATGGGGTGTCCTACAAAAACGGTCTCCAGAGCTGCATCAAACGATGGGAGAAATGCATAACTCTGGGTGGTTCCTATGTAGAGAAAGACTAATAACTGTGCCAAGTTTCGTTGCTCTACTCCATGGGAAGTGGGTCAGGGGCATTACGTATTGCACGCCCCTCGTAAGTTATCTTTGTGTGAAATTTGCAAAAGATAAGCTCAGCTGTATCGGAATCTATGAGGAAGGAACTCACACACACAAAGTGACTTTCATATAATATTAGATAGATAGATATATAGATAGATAGATAGATAGATAGATAGATAGATAGACAGACAACTTTTTTTGAAAAAGTAATCTGATTTTTTTTTTTATTAAAAAAACGATTTACCACAATATGTACCCATAATCACGCCAATGGTTTCTTTATACATTTTGAGATTCAACGGTTTCCTGTGAATTGAATTTGAAAATTTTTTCCTTGGTTCTAGATTTTTTGGCGGGGGGTGGGGGATAATCTCGGTAATGGCATTTCTTATGTTTACAAACAAGGAGACGCGGACAGTCTTTAACAATGCAGAAAAGTCTGTCCTCATCACGGAAAGTGTTAACGGTGTATCTCTTCCTGACACAGTGGGGAATTTAGGTCGTTTTATGGACACAGTTAAAGGATTTCTTCAGGATCTTCGCCGCTGAAAAGTCATGTCGATGTTGGGAACCCCAAGATATCACCGCTATATTTGTACTCCTGCAGACTGTCCGTTGCTGGGGAAGATGGATTCCACTTAAACCGAAATCATATCCATCCTAGCTGGAGTGTGAAGATAAAAACTTAGCTAATCTTAGGCATGTACCAAAAATTATATGAAATCGCTTGTGACAATTGGTTGCATGTAATGTCTTTAAAAACTGCTACCATTTAATGCACCACCACAGAAACTTGAGGTTCCAATGTGTCCATAAATACAGGGTGGAACGATAAAATTGTGGGTGTGGCAGCAGGACTCAGCACCGGCTCACAAGTCGAAAGAGACACAGATTTGGCTTCAGAACGAGTGCTACGACTTTGTACTCTTCTCTCACTGGCCCCCCTCCTCCCCCAACTTGAACCATCTGGACTACTTTGTTTGATCATACGTCTAAACATCACCAACATGACCTCCCGCAACACCAAAGCCAACCTGATCGCCACCATCCGCCGAGTATTCGTCGAGCTCCCGCTAACACTTGTAAAAAAAAAGGGCATGCTTCTAATTCCGGGCCCATATTGTGGCGGTGATTGAGGCTGAAGGCGGCTACATTGAATAGATGTCAGCTCTACTACATAATCAAGTTACCTGAGTTGATGTTTTCAGTAAAATAAAGCTATAGTGTTGTTTTCCTTAGGGAGACAAGTTTAACGTTCCACCCTGTATATGTTATTGCCAGTTAGTTATGTTTACTGCGCCCATCCGTTTTTTTTTTTCAGCAGTCAACAAAGTTTTGCTCATCGTTGAGATGGTTTTGTTCACTATTGACTGTGATATGCTTCTGATTTTGGGCAGTTCTAGGAGGTCCACCTTCGAGAAGGAATTAGTTTATTGTTAATCGCACGAAGATCTCTTGTAGTTTTTTTTTTTACAAAAAGTTACCACTTATCAAGGCTCAAAAGCAACTCGAGAATAAGGGTTAATGAGTGTCAATGGGACAATATCATAGTAATCGTTGTTAAAGTGGAAAATTAGTAAATTGGATTACTTAAGGGGACAACTCCCCAAGGTTAAATTGATCTTTCTCCAGGGTGCTGACTCTCAATCATGTGTCACATCATCTCGTAATGATGGGGTGGGGAAATAAATTACTGACGAGCTCGAGGTTGCCCTATCGCGATATGATGGTTGGGAGAACTTTTCCGATGCCAACAAGAGGATTCCTCTTCTTGTTGGCTGGAATCATCGGTGACAAACTGAAAACACGATAATGATACACAAAGGAATCTTAATAACATTACAAAATTTATTGACATAATAAAATTTTGGGTCACATAAACGCCATTTTGACGTGATAACTTTAAGGATCCGTCTTAGTCATCAAATGTATCGATTTCTTTATAGAAAAATGTTGAACTGCTTTTATGTATTTTCATGATGGCACTAGGAACAATACTATAAGCATACCACATAGTATACTATTACCTTAGTTCTTGGTGTACATTTTTCCTGGCTTTATCGTGTAGACACTTTATAAATCGTCGTTTGGACGTGTCTTCTATGCTTCTTCTGCGCAACAAAAACGACCCATTTCTCGAGCGGGTTGTGACGTGTCATCCTCTCCGATAACTGGAGACGTTCGGCAGAGAGGTTGGATACCGGAGAAGCTCCACAACACTTCCCGAAGCCCAAATTGCACACAAAAAAAAAAAACAGTTATGGTGATTATTTGGTTGTCTGCATCCGGTCCTATCCATCACAGCTTCTTGAATCCAGGCGAAACGATTACAGCGAAGTACTGTTGACAAACTGACGGAATGCATCAGAAGCTCAACGTATGTGCCTCAGATTGATCAATATGAAGGGACCAATTCTACTCCATGACAACGCTCGCCCGCATGTTGCTCAACTGACTCTGCAGAAGCTGAAGAGATTGGGCTACAAGACTCTGCCTCATCCGTCATATTCACCGAACCTCTCGCTCACAGATTAACACTTTTTCGAGCATCTCGACAACTTTCTGCGAGATGATGCGGGATCGGCCTTTAATGATTTCATTGCTTTCAGAACTCCAGATTTCTATGCTAATGGGAAAAAAAACTTGTTTCTCGTCGGAAATAATAAGTCGATTCTAATGGTTTTTATTTCGATTAATAAAGTATATTATGAAAGGAATTATGATCTTTTAAAGTTGAGCGTTAAAAAACGACATTACTTTCGCACCAACCTAATATATATATATATATATATATATATATATATATATATATATATATATATATATATATATATGCAGGACTAAAATATCATCTGAGTTGGAAGCTCATATGTCGAAATCGATGGGAGAGGTTAATATATAGAAAGCAAGGAAAACACAAACCTTTCTCTTTGGTAAAATTCGATTGAAGAGGTTTTCATGATTTTCAAATTTTCGCGCGCAAAAAAAAAAAAAGAAAGTTTCTCTGCACTTTAAAGATTGTAAAAATGTTTGTTGTTTCACACGAGACAAAAATCGTTGCAGAACTTAATCTCTAGTGGTTGTGTAAGCATGAGACGTTCGGTGTTTGTGTGATATTGTTTTCGAATCTAAGACAACCGCATTTAAACAAGAAGGATTTACTTGAAGAGCCAGACAGGCGGACCTCTTTAAAAGCCTTACCTCTAAATACGTAGTGAGAAATGGTAGCCAACCGGAATTTGGTGGTGGCCATCTACCTCCAATTACCAACTACAGAAACAAACAAAACATTTTCGTGTTTAACGCATTCAATTGACTTCATAATTGTCAAGTGTAGTCTTATCAACGATATACACGCAACTCCAAAGACAATGGCCGACAATTTGACGGCGTTTGTTTCGCTTTTTTTTTTGTTCTAAAGTCGCAAAAGCGGCCACTCAAGATGAAGATGAAATTTGAATCCTTGCCCCTTAAAGGGTGGCAGTGTTGAATTCGTTTTATTGTGATATACGTATTACTTTTCTTATTTATAAATGTGTAAAAACAAAATAAATAAAAAATAAAAAAAAGATAAAAATAAACAAATTAAGCGATTAAAAACGATTGTGTAGCGTCAATGGTCACATAGAGTTGAGATTCGCGGCGATATCGATCTGACGTCAATTTCTTCAATTGTTCAGGAGTTGTGACGCACTTGTCCGTGATAAGAGAGTTGCTAAGCGAAATAAACAGATAAATTTGTAAACATGCAAAATAGCGATAAAAATCAGTTGACTTACATAACGCCCGTCTCTCGAATTCACTATAATACCAGTAATAATTTATTTTTAAGGGATCATCAGTTGTTTACCATCAAACACTGTTTCGGGAATTTAAAAACAAGATTAAACAATATATATATATATATATATATATATATATCAATTTGAAATATTTAATTGCTCATCTTAATAGTGTTGAGCTTTCTCTCTTGATAAGTTTGCTTTGTTAAAGATGTATTCCTATTGATAACTTCAATATATATATGTATATAATATGCTAAAATTTACTAAATTATACAATTTATTGATCCATCAAAAATTCAAACAAGGAATTATAATAAAATTTTATATAATGAGAATTTTTAATCCATAGATTTTAAAAGACAGGCTCTTGTCATCAGAGGAAACATTAATTAAAAATGCATCTTTGTTTAGCTTAATTCTCTCTCTCTCTCTCTCTCTCTCTCTCTCTCTCTCTCTCTCTATATATATATATATATATATATATATATATATATATATATATATATATATATATATATATATAAATCTGAATGTGTGTGTGTGTGTGTGTGTGTCTGGTCACGAATAGGTTCCTATATGGTTGACTATTAAAAAAAAAACTGATTACATATAATGATAGAAGATGTATCGAGACACAGGAATGGGTATGTTTCATCTGGCACAACGGTGGTTGATTAAAATTGTGGGGTGTGCGTTCGCGTCTGGTCCACAAAGTATGGAAGTAAGAAATTAAAAAAAAAAAAAACGTTTACAAGTGTTTTTGATATAGATGTACATAATAATACTTTGATAAGTATGTTTTAACTTAAATAGGGATGTTTTTTTTTTTTTTTTTTTTTTTTTTTTACAAAGGCATCACCACATTATCAAGGCCCAGAGGCCAATCAAGGATAAGGGTTAAAGAGTGTACAGTAGAAGTTGGTCAATATAGTAATCATTAGTAATGAAAATTTGGTAAATTTAATAACTTATATGGAACGGCTCATCAAGAACTTATTTACTTTAGACTTGAACAAAACCATATTGTAGTCAGCCGGAAAGCAGGAAAACGGAAGACAATTCCACAGGCGTGCAGTTCTAAGAAAGAAGCTTTGTTCATGGAATCTACGTTTAGGTTTAGGGACAGATAAAGAGTGGGGGAAATTATTGATAGTGTTTACAGCTAGACGAGTGTTTCTTGTGAAAGTTTGGCGAGGGGGGACCATAGATTGAAGCTCAGTTGAACACTTTCCATGAAAATAACGATACATCAGAGACAAACTCGCAACATCTCTTCTGTAAGATAGAGGTTGCAAGGAGGAGAAAAGGACATCTCCTACGAGGCTACGAAGTCTATTTTGAACTCTATCAAGGCAGGCCAAGTCCTTTCTAGCAGCTCCTGCCCAGATGTGGCAACAGTATTCCATCCTTGGACGTACCTGGCTCTTATATAGATAGAGAATAGCATCAGCAGTGAGATATCTACTGGATCGATAGAAAGATCCCACCATTTTTCCAGCGGCCTTGGCAACAGATTTGATATACGTGTTCCATTTAAGATCAGGAGTAATGGTCAAGCCCAGAAGCTTGTCAAAACTTGAGGCCTCCTGAAGACGAGAGCCATTCATTTCAATTGATGACAAATGTGGATTAGAATGTTGATGATGTAAAGAGAGAAGCTTGGTTTTAGATGCATTAAAAGTAACCAGCCACTCCTTTCCCCATTGTACTACGTGCTCAAGATCAGAGGAGAGAGAATTGGAGAGAACTTGCTCGTTTACTGTCTTAGATGTGGTACCATAAATGGTAGTGTCGTCAGCATAAATGTCTACAAATGATGTAAGGATATGATTTGGAAGATCATTAATGTAGATCAGGAAAAGAGTTGGGCCCAGGATGGATCCCTGAGGGACACCGGCATTAATACTGTGAGCTTCTGATTTTTGCCCCTCAACTACTACTCTTATGAACCTATCAGAAAGAAATGATTTAATAATTGAGAAGACTTTTCCAGCTATACCATAGCTAGCGATCTTATGAAGTAAACCTTTATGCCATACCCTATCAAAGGCTTTAGATATGTCAAGAGCAATTGCCCTAGAAAGATTGCCACCGTCGAGAGATTTGCTAATCCTATGCGATATAACTGTAAGGACATCTGCTGTAGATCTAGCAGAACGGAAACCATATTGAGTGTCACTAAGAAGGTTATTTTTGTTGAGATGTTTGATTACTTCTGTATTTAATACAGATTCTAGCAACTTACTCATGACGCACAGGAGACTTATTGGCCTGTACTGAGAGGGGGATGAGCGATCACCTGAATTCTTAAATACAGGGCATACTGATGAGATTTTCCAGGGAGATGGGAAACTATTCTCCTTAAGACAACGTTTAAACAGTTTTGTAAGTATGGGCGCTAGTTCAGGTTGAAGTTTTTTGAGTACTATAATTGGAATACCATCAGGGCCAGTTGCTTTACTGGAATCAAGATTTTTGATTAGCTTGGCAACATCACGTACAGATATACGTATATCACGTAGCGTGTTTTCTGATACAAGAGGAAATATTGGGGGTTGGCGGTCTTGGTCGCAAAGGGTAGAATTAGCTGCAAAGTTCTTGACAAAGAGTTTGGCTTTGTCTGATGCTGACGAGATTACCTCAGGTCCATTGATAATAGTTGGGATGGAGCACACGCTTCTGTTCAGGATTCTGTTTGCTATTTGCCAAAACTGGTGGGAACCAAGCCGCTGCTCAGCTACTTTGGACTTAACAGATTGAGCATATAACTCTCTTGCGTTCCTTATTACTTTCTTACAATGGTTGCTGGCAGTCCTGAAAACGGCTTTAGTTTCCATACATCTATTACGTTTGAAGCAGTGGAAAAAGTGATTTCTGTGCGCAATGGCAGCAGCACATTCTGGAGAGAACCATGGCTGGCTGTTAGGTTTTTGCTGAAACTTTTTAGAGGGTATGAAACGGTCAATACCTACAATTAACCATTCAGTTAGGTCTAATACTATAGAGGACACATCCTTTTTAAACATGGAATGCAGAGGTAGATCAGATATAAATGTACGGAAGCTATCCCAGTCAGCCTTAGTGTATCGATATACTGTACGATGAAGAGGTACGTCTGGGGACTTATTACATTTCATTTTTATCTTAATTGATACAACAGAGTGGTCGGAAGATCCAAGAGGCGACAGAACAGAAACTGAACATAGTTCAGGGCAAGTTGTGAGAAAAAGGTCTAGTAGGCTCGCATACTGGCCGTCATTATCGGGCACACGGGTAGGTTCCTGAACAATCTGAGTGAGGTCATAGGCAATGGAGAAATCATGACAGAACCTCCCCTCATCATCGGTCTTGTTTGAGTGGGTCAACCATTCGACGTTGTGAACATTGAAGTCTCCACATACGTGAATGTTAGCTGAAGGATTATATGGTATAATAAAATGACGATGGGATTATCATCCAAATTCCCATCAAAGTAGGGTAGAAAATGCTCAGTCAACATACTAATGTACTTGGTCGAATTAATTCAACGTTGTTAGCTGAAGGATTATTATGGTATAATAAAATTGTGGGTTCTGCGTTCGCGCCTGGCTTCCATAGAATGGAAATAGGCACAAACTTTAATAAAGACTTTTCATATCTATCTGCGTAAGTATACTTTGATAATTATGTTTCAATTTGAAGAAATATGGTATAATAAAATTATGGGGTGTTCGTTCGCGTCTGGCCTCCATAGAATGGACATATGTCACAAAGTTTAACAAGGTTTTTTAATATAGATCCACAGAATATTGTGATAATTGTTCAGTGTGAACAGGTATGGTATAATAAATTATGGGGTTTATCTATTTTATTTTTACCTTCATCATATTTTGCTTTGGTTTTGATGCCACCAAATTCAACGCAAATTTACAACCCTTCCTTTTCATAACCTTTCATACTTTCATAAACCAGAGTCCATTTTCTGTAGGTTCGTTTTGAACCCAGTCAACGACGGGTACTTTTGGTAGTATATATATATATATATATATATATATATATATATATATATATATATATATATATATATATATATATAAAATAAAATAAAAATTAGAATTAAATTTACCAAAATGATCCAAGATGGTAAAATTAAAGTATATTATAAATATTAAAGAATTAATATTATAAAGTTATCTCAGTCAGATGTAAAAGCTCGATAAAACCAAATAGGAGATAGAGCTTATAATACGAGCAAACAGTTAATAAAACATGTTAAAAAAACACTTTGAAATGAGTTAAAAACATTATTTACTCTGAAAAGGAAACACTAGATAAGTGGATAGTCCTTAATCTGCGGAGTTTCGAAGAAATACTTTCCTTCTCATCAGAGGGCAGGAATTAGCAAATGTTTTCGCAAATGTAATTTGCGAAGATATGTTGC
Source organism: Euprymna scolopes (assembly GCF_053919585.1). Classification (NCBI taxonomy): domain Eukaryota; kingdom Metazoa; phylum Mollusca; class Cephalopoda; order Sepiida; family Sepiolidae; genus Euprymna; species Euprymna scolopes. The sequence continues at coordinate 199,220,714 of NC_136483.1, forward strand.
AAGACGCAAGCCAACGATTTCTGAAAAAAACAAACAAACAGAAAGCGCCATCTGGATTTCGTCAAATGCAATGAAGATTATGACTCTTCATATTGGTCAAAAGTACTTTTTAGCGACGAAAGCAAGTACAATAGACTAGGCAATGATGTTAGGCAGTACGTTCATCGGAGGAAAGACGAAGAATTTAATCCTAGGTGCCCATTTTCAACGTTGCAAGGTGGTGGAGGTTCAGTTTCGGTGTGAGGCATTATTAGTACCAATGATCCAAGGCCTATAGTTCGCTTGCAACGTTGAATTAATTCGACCAAGTACATTAGTATGTTGACTGAGCATTTTCTACCCTACTTTGATGGGAATTTGGATGATAATCCCATCGTCATGAAGGATAATGCTCCCATTCACACAGCTGTCAATGTCAAGAGGTTCCTGGAAGAGCATGATAATCCGTGTTTGGATTGGCCTGCACAATCTCCAGACCTCAATCCTATCGAAAACGTATGGCATTACACCAAGCAATAGCTACGCAATGAGAAAATTTGAAATTTGAAAGAACTTTGGATAAAAATTAAAGAAAAGTGGGATGCCCTTTCCCCGGAGTATTGCTGCAGTCTAATTCAAGGAATTCCCAAAAGATTGCAGGCTGTCAAATTGCAGAACCGCTATGCTACTAAATATATACTAGTTCATTGTGTTCCTGTTTTATTTGTGTTGCATTAATGTTCTAAAGTTACATTTAAATAACAATTTTCCATTATGCAAACTTTCTTTTTGCCTCCTCAATTTGAAGTTATTTTTTTAAATTGACATGAACACTAGAATATTTGAATTGAAGGTCAAATATGAACAGGTAAAATTATAGAAGAATAAAAGGCGAATCAAATGAGGTATAGGTTGTTTTAACAGTTACATTAAATTTAGCATAAATTTGCAGTTTATGAAAAAATTGCAAGTGCGGACTTTCTTTTAACCGTCTTAATATATATTTTCCAGAGGTAAAATAACCAATGAATTTTTAATGAGGTTAATACAAGAGTGCTCAATACCGAAGTATCGCAAGATATACTTTTTATTTGTTTTACATAAGCATTAATATGTCGCTACACATTCATGAGCCTGTTTCGTTCAGCTAGCTACTAGTAACTACTAATGCTTATGCAAAACAAATAAAAAGTATATGAGTGTGTGTGCGTGTGCGTGTGTGTGTCGAGTAAAAACTTCCGACTGGCATTTTCCACTCGCTTATATAGGACATCGATTCTTCTCCTGATTATAAAATCGATGATTTTGCGGATTACCCAGCCGTCCAATCAGGATTTGATCATTACATTGACAGTTCATCAATAGATTACGTCGTCGAAAAACTGATGGCTGAGGATCGATGACTCTTGTTTAAGGAAATGAAACATGCTCGTTGTCTGATGGCCAAGTTCGGTAGTACATCTTTATCTTTTCGGCAGATGATTCTTTTTGTTTTTGGCAGACAAAAGAAAGATGATTTCATTTTTTTTTTATGGATATCTGAATTGATTTCCTATGAGATAAATATATTGGTAGAAAGATAGATATGAACATATATTGATAGATAAATCGATATATTAATGTGACAGATTAATAACTGCCATGTATGTGAGCGATTATATATATATATATATATATATATATATATATATATATATATATATATAGTCTTATTTGTAGTACTTCGAATTTCTTTATTTTCTTTATTTAATTTAAATTCTTTTTATAATCCGGACTAATCAGCTAAGTTATATTGTTGCGAGTCTATGTTTTTTTTTTTTTTTTTTTTTTTTTTTTTTACACAGTGATCACCACTTATCAAGGCCCGGAAGCCACTCAGAGATAAGAGTTATTGCAAGTACATTACGTTAGTGTGGAGATTTGATGAAGTGTTTACTTAAGGGGGCGGTTCATTAGGAATTTGTTAACATTGGACTTGAAGACATCCAAGTTGTATTCCGGTGGGAAGCAGGCAGACGGAACAGAGTTCCACAGGCGTGCAGTTCTAAGAAAGAAACTTTGTTCATGGAATTCGCGTTTTGATTTAGGCACAGATATAGAGTGGGGGAAAGTTTTCACTGTGGATTCAGCTAGACGGGTGTTTTTCGTGAAAGATTGGCGAGGGGGGGTACCAGAGATTGGAGTTCAGACGAGCACCTGCCATGGAAATAACGATAAAACAAGGATAGGCTCGCAACGTCTCTTCTGTGGGAGAGAGGTTGCAGGGTAGAGAAAAGGGCATCTCCCACTAAGCCACGAAGTCTATTTTGTACTCTGTCAAGGCAGGATAGGCTGTTTTTAACAGCTCCTGTCCAGATATGGCAGCAGTGTTCCATCCTTGGACGTACTTGGCTTTTATATGTTAGTTTCGTATCTGGAATTTGCTTTGTTTATTTACAAAAATATCGGCTAACCTAGTTAAAAACTTATTCAATAAGGAAAGAAAATTTAACATTGCTTTATACTTAGTTCACTCTCATTCTTCATTTAACATTAAGGATCTCTATTTTTTATTTTCTTTCGTTCTTTCCAATTAAGATTTACGATCATCGGATATTTTAGATGTAGAAAGGGAGATAACTTTGTACGTTCGAAATTTTAATGGTTTAATTGAATTATAAGTTACCAAAATCCTAATATGTATTCATAACGATAGAAGGGAAGTAACTCAAGCCGTTCGATGTTTCTAGTTTGGTAAATTCCTAATATACATTTATGATTTATTTATTAATTAAACAAATCCAATTAAAACTAGGCTAACTTATTCAAAATATAAGTTTGTAATGCATATCTTATCCATAATACTATTTTTATTACTAAAGATTTAACCTACGTTTGCCATCCAACCATAATTTTCCTATGTTATGCATGGCTTTAATGCAAAATAACAATTCAGGAATTAAGTTCTTACATCCTTATCTAATAATAATAATACATATTCCATTAATAAGTATTCTATTAATAAATCTAATCCTTATCTCCATGTACGTTTTACTCCAATGAAAATGAAGGTTCATCTTGGTGTTTTGGATTTAATCGTTTATAACAAGAGTATTATTTAAAAAGCTAGGATTTTTTCAAGTTTTACTAATCTAAAAACAGTATTAATTAATCCCCATTGTTTAATTACTAATATTTTATTTATTTTGTTGAATTTATATTACTAATTTTTGTTAAGCTATTTTATTGATCTAGAAACTATATCACCATCAATATGACTAAAATTGTGTTCCCAGTTTTGAAACAATATTGTTAATCTTTGTTAATCCTTAGTATAGATCTAAATTTCTTATCCATTGTCTTTATTTCTAAAAATGTGTTTCTAATGTAGAATATTAGATTCCAGATTTGCTTGCTAGATTTGAATCATTCGTCACGTCTAATTTACATCATTCTTAGCTATTTAACTCTATATTAACTTTGGCCTTACACTCAGAACCTTATTTTTCCCGAGAATGTTTTTTCTCTCAGCTACATTTAAAACGTGACAGCAAAAATCTATTCCTGTGAAGACATTCCTGTATAGCATCCAACCTTTTATTTAATATTTCTTCTTTAGAAAACACAGATTGCACCTTTTTGATTTCCCGGGCCTATACTTACTACCCTTATCTACTATTGACCATTTCAGTTCAACATCTTTTTTGTTTCTATGAAGTTCTATGACCCAACCCCCTAATGCAGTTGTGTTCCTCTTTTTATTTCTAATGTTGATTCTTGTACCCCTCCCACTTCTATCATCAACACCTTCTCTATTAGTTTCAATCCCCGGTTCATTTTTTTAAGGATGAAACATGGTTTCTGTATCTTTGCTTTAAGACGCACCCATGTGGCTCCAAGATATACCTTCTTAATATTATCAGCCTTAATCTCACATTTGTACACTATTTCTGAGGTTTAGCATTTGCCACCCAATGGACAATTGGCAGGTATTCTGCAGTTACATTTTCTCTCTAAAACACGTTCATCCGATGCTGACTTATTATTATCATATATGCCACCCGGCGTTGCCCAGTCGTATAAAAACGTTTAAATATGATATTTTTATTCATATTTATTTTGGAGCCAATTCTCTATTGATTATTATATTGTTCCCAATATATAGTGGTTATAATAGTTATTTCAAAAGATAAAGAATATTACTTGGGTACCATCAGCTATGATCGAAACCACAACATTTAGCTTTACAACTTTATTCCTTACAATCTATGGTAACGGCAGGTGAATATCAAAATTTGTAATTTTTTAAATCACCTTTAACGTATAAATGTGTATTATCACATACATAGAACAGTACTTTAAGTTGACTCACGCCTGCCAAATTCCAATTTTCTCAAAGTTTTAAGTCTTTAGAGTAAAATCGACAGAGTGGTGAGATAGGAACCGTTCCTCACAAATACAAGGCGACTTACACACATAAACACACATAAACACACATAAACACACACACACACACACACACACACACACACACACACACACACACACACACACACACACACACACACATATATATATATGTATATATATATATATATATAGATATATATATAAAGAGAAGGAGGGAGAGAGAGATATAGAGAAAGAGAAAGAGATAGATATAGACAGAGGGAGAGAGAGAGAGAGAGAGAGAGAGAGAGAGAAAGAGAGAGAGAGAGGGGGGGAGATGAAAAAAGAGCAAACCAAGTTATATGTTCATCAGCATTTCGTCTTTATTATAAAACTTCTTATGGATGAATAAATTGAAGAAAATAAAATACCAGTAGCTATATTTGCCGGCTAAAATTCAAATAAAATAAACTTACAAAATTAATCTCAAACAGCAAATAGAAAACTATGGGGTGCCCGGATCTATTAAACAATCTTACAACTAAAGAACTCTCAAACATCAAAACTGAACCCTTAAAATTCGCAACTGGCACATATTCGAATATTACCTAACTTTGAATAATTACAAACATGAAAGCAGATAAAAAAACAAGTTTCATACACCAAAGTGGCAATTTGCCTTGTTTGGAAAATGTAATAAAAAAAAAAAGAAAAAAAAAAGGATGTTATTTCAGTTGCAGCTACTCGGCCTATGATATTGTACCACCAAAGAGATACGCTGATGGGTTGAAACACGAAGCGAGTAACAAGAAAATAATCACCAGGTGATAAAGATGGTGGTATAGTAATGGAAAAATACATTTGGAGAAAGTTTCTACGCTGTTGGTCGACAGAGACACGTGACACATATACTAACGCTTGAATATACCAAAGACCGTAAACAGAAGTACTGAGTATTTCTTTTCTTTTTTATTACAATTTCACCCCAAACAAGGCACATTGCCACTTTGATGTAGAGGGCTACTATCAGGGACCTATGCAATTCTATTTTAGTGTGGTCCGCATTAAAAATTTGACCTTTGATCTCAAGAAGAGTGTTACTTAGAAAGGAATTTGCTACGGGTCATTGCAGTTCCGTTCAAAAGTTCGTGCAGATTTCTGAATTCCTGAGTATGAATTCCACATAAAAAAAGCCGGAAGATACATCGGTCGAAACGTTGTGCGAATAACAGTAAAGTTGAGAACATTATTCCAAATAATTCAAACAATAATCCAAACAATAATTAAAAAAATAATCCAAACAATAATCCAAACAATAATTCAAACAATAATTCAAACAATAATCAAAAAAATAATTCAAACAATAATTCAAACAATAATCCAAACAATAGTTCAAACAATAATCCAAACAATAATCCAAACAATAATTCAAACAATAATCCAAACAATAATCCAAACAATAATTCAAACAATAATTCAAACATTAATCCAAACAATAATTCAAACAATAATTCAAACAATAATCAAAAAGAAAATTCAAACAATAATTAAAACAATAATTCAAACAATAATTCAAACAATTATAAAAATAAAAATCCAAACAATAATCCAAACAATAATTCAAACAATAATTCAAACAATAATCCAAAAAATAATTCAAACAATAATTATAACAATAATTCAAACAATAATCCAAACAATAATCCAAACAATAATTAAAAAAAAAAATCAAAAAAATAATTCAAACAATAATCAAAACAATAATTCAAACAATAATCCAAACAATAATCCAAACAATAATTCAAACAATAATTCACACAATAATCCAAACAATAATTCAAACAATAATTCATACAATAATCCAAAAACTAATTCAAACAATAATTCAAACAATAATTAAAACAATAATTCAAACAATAATCAAAACAATAATCCCAACAATAATTAAAAAAATAATTCAAACAATAATTCAAACAATAACCCAAAAAAAATTCAAACAATAATTCAAACAATAATTAAAACAATAATTCAAAAAATAATCCAAACAATAATCCAAACAATAATTAAAAAAATAATCCAAAAAATAATTAAAACAATAATCCAAAAAATAATTCAAACAATAATTCAAACAATAATCCAAAAAATAATTAAAACAATAATTCAAAAAATAATCCAAATAATAATCCAAACAATAATTCAAAAAATAATCCAAACAATAATCTAAAAAATAATTAAACAATAATTCAAACAATAATCCAAACAATAATTCAAACAATAATTCACAGAATAATCCAAACAATAATTCAAACAATAATTCAAACAATAATTCAAACAATAATCCAAACAATAATTAAAACAATAATTCAAAAAATAATCCAAACAATAATTCAAACAATAATTCAAACAATAATTCAAACAATAATCCAAAAAATAATTCAAACATTAACTCAAACAATAATCCAAAGAATAATTAAAACAATAATCCAAACAATAATTAAAACAATAATTCAAACAATAATTCAAACAATAATCCAAACAAAAATGCAAACAAAAATTCAAACAATAATCCAAACAATAATCCAAACAATAATCCAAAAAATAATTCAAACAATAATTAAACAATAATTAAAACAATAATAAAAACAATAATTCAAACAATAATTCAAACAATAATTCAAACAATAATTAAAACCATAATTCAAACAATAATTCAAGCAATAATTCAAACAATAATTCAAACAATAATCCAAAAAATAATTCAAACAATAATTCAAACTATAATCCGAACAATAATCCAAAAAATAATCACAACAATCATTCAAACAATAATTCAAACAATAATTCAAACAATAATTCAAACCATGATTCAAACATAATTCAAGCAATAATTCAAACAATAATTCAAGCAATAATTCAAACAATAATTAAAACAATAATTCAAACTATAATCCGAACAATAATCAAAACAATAATCACAACAATAATTCAAACAATAATTAAAACAATAATCCAAACAATTATTCAAACAATAATGCAAACAATAATTCAAGCAATAATTCAAACAATAATTCAAACTATAATCCGAACAATAATCCAAACAATAATCCAAACATTAATTCAAACAATAATCCAAACAATAATCCAAACAATAATTAAAAAAATAATCCAAAAAATAATACAAACAATAATCCAAAAAATAATTCAACCAATAATTCAAACAATAATTCAAAAAATAATCCAACCAATAATCTAAAAAATAATTAAAACAATAATTAAAACAATAATTCAAACAATAATTAAAACAATTATTCACAAACAAACCCAAACAATAATTCAAACAATAATTCAAACAATAATTCAAACAATAATTCAAACACTAATCCAAACAATAATTCAAACAATAATTCAAAAAATAATCCAAAAAATAATTCAAACAATAATTCAAACAATAATTCAAACTATATCCAAACAAAAATGCAAACAATAATTCAAACAATAATCCAAACAATAATCCAAACAATAATCAAAACAATAATCCAAAAAATAATTAAAACAATAATACAGACAATAATTCAAACAATAATTCAAACAATAATTCAAACAATAATTAAAACCATAATTCAAACAATAATTCAAGCAATAATTCAAACAATAATTCAAACAATAATCCAAACAATAATTCAAACAATAATTCAAACTATAATCCGAACAATAATCCAAACAATAATCACAACAATAATTCAAACAATAATTCAAACAATAATCCAAACAATAATTCAAACAATAATTCAAACAATAATTCAAGCAATAATTCAAACAATAATCCAACAATAATCCAAACAATAATCAAAACAATAATTCAAACAATAATTCAGACAATAATTCAAACAATAATTAAAACAATAATTCAAACAATAATCCAAACAATAATTCAAACAATAATTCAAACAATAATTCAAACAAAAATTCAAACCATGATTCAAACAATAATTCAAGCAATAATTCAAACAAAAATTCAAACAATAATTCAAACTATAATCCGAACAATAATCCAAACAATAATTCAAACAATAATTCAAACAATAATTAAACAATAATCCAAACAATTATTCAAACAATAATGCAAACAATAATTCAAGCCATAATTCAAACAATAACTCAAACAATAATTCAAACTATAATCCGAACAATAATCCAAACAATAACCCAAACATTAATTCACACAATAATTCAAACAATAATTCAAACAATTATTAAAACAATAATCCAAACAATAATCCAAACAATGATCCAAACAATAATTCAAACAATAATTAAAACAATAATTCAAACAATAATACAAACAATAATTCAAACAATAATTCAAAAAATAATTCAAACAATAATTCAACAAATAATCCAAACAATAATTCATACAATAATTCACACAATAATTCAAGCAATAATTGAAACAATAATTCAAACAATAATCCAAAAAATAATTCAAACAATAATTCAAACGATTATTCAAACATAAATCCAAACATTAATTCAAACAATAATTCAAACAATAATTCAAACAATAATTCATACATAAATTCAAAAAAAAATTCAAACAATAATTCAAACAAGAATAAAAACAACAATTCAAACAATAATCCAAACAATAATTCAAACTATAATCCGAACAATAATTCAAACAATAATTCAAACAATAATCCAAACAATAATTCAAACACTAATTCAAACAAAAATTCACACAATAATTTAAACAATAATTCAAAAAATAATTCAAACAATAATTCAAACAATAATTAAAACAATAATTCAAACAATAATTCAAAAAACTATTCAAACAATAATTCAAAAAATAATTACAACAATAATTCAAACAATAATTCAAACAAAAATTAAAACATTAATTCAAAAAATAATTCAAACAAGAATTCAAACAATAATTAAAACAACAATTCAAACAATAATCCAAACAATAATTCAAACTATAATCCGAACAATAATTCAAACAATAATTAGAACAATAATTCAAACAATAATTCAAACAATAATCCAAACAATAATCCAAACATTAATTCAAACAATAATCCAAACAATAATCCCAAGAATAATCCAGACAATAATTCAAACAATAATTCAAGCAATAATCCAAAGAATAATCCAAACAATAATTCAAACAATAATTCAAAAAATAATCCAAAAAAAATTCAAACAATAATCCAAACAAAAATCCAAAAAATATATCAAACAATAATCATAACAATAATCCAAACAATAATTAAAACAATAATCCAAAAAATAATCCAAAAAATAATTCAAACAATAATTCAAACAATAATCCAAAAAATAATTCAAACAACAATCCAAACAATAATCCAAACAATGATTCAAACAATAATTCAAACAATAACCCAAACAATAATCCAAAAAATAATCCGAACAATAATTCAAACAATAATTCAAACAAAAATCCAAACAGTAATTAAAACAATAATTCAAACTATAATCCGAACAATAATTCAAACAATAGTTAAAACAATAATTCAAACAATAATCCAAACAATAATCCAAAACATAATCCAAACAATAATTTAAACAATAATTCAAACAATAATCCAAAAAATAATCAAAAATAAGTCAAACAATAATCCAAACAATAATCCAAAAAATAATCCAAACAATAATTCAAACAATAATCCAAAAAAAAAATTCAAACAATAATCCAAATAATAATCAAAAAAATAATCCAAACAATAATTCAAACAATAATTCAAACCATAATTCAAACAATAATCCAAAAAATAATCCAAACAATAATTCAAACAATAATTCAAACAATAATCCAAACAATTATCCAAAACATAATTCAAACAATAATTCACACAATAATCCAAAAAATAATTCAAACAATAATCCAAACAATAATCGAAAAAATAATTCAAAGAATAATCCATACAATGATCCTAACAATAATCCAAACAATAATTCAAACAATAATTCAAACAATAATCCAAAAAATAAGTCAAACAATAATTCACACAATAATCCAAACAATAACTAAAACAATAATTAAAACAATAACACAAACAATAATCAAAAAAATAATTCAAACAATAACCCAAAAAATAATCCAAAAAATAATTAAAACAATAACCCAAAAAATAATTCAAAAAATAATTCAAACAATAGTTCAAAACATAATCCAAACATTAATTCAAACAATAACCCAAACAATTATCGAAATAAAAATTCAAACAATAATCCAAAGAAAAATCCAAAAAATAATTCAAACAATAATTCAAACAATAATTAAAACAATAGTTCAAACAATAATCCAAAAATAATTCAAACAATAACCCAAACAATAATCCACAAAATAATTAAAACAATAATCAAAAAAATAATCCAAAAATAATTCAATCAATAATCCAAACAGTATTCCACAAAATAAGTCCAACAATAATCCAAACAATAATCCAAAAAATAATTCAAACTATAATCCGAACACTAATCCAAAAAATAATTCAAACAATAACCCAAACAATAATCCAAAAAATAATTCAAACAATAGTTAAAACAATAATCAAAGAAATAATTCAAACAATTACCCAAACAATAATCCAAAAAATAATTCAAACAATAATCCAAAAAAAATCCAAAAAATAATTCAAAAAATAATTCAAACAATACTTCAAACAATAGTTACAAACAATAATCCAAAAAATAATTCAAACAATAACCCAAACAATAATCCACAAAATAATTCAAACAATAATCCAAACAGTATTCCACAAAATAATTCAACCAATAATCAAAAAAATTATCCAAAAAATAATTCAAACAATAATTCAAAAAATAATGCAAAAAATAATTCAAACAATAACCCAAACTATAATCCAAAAAATAATTAAAACAATAATTCAAACAATAATCCAAAACAAAATACAAACAATAATTACAACCATAATCCAAAAAATAATTCAAACAATAATTCAAACAATAATCAAAAAAATAATTACTACAATAATTCAAACAATAATCCAAAAAATAATTCAAACAATAATTCAAACAATAATCCAAAAAAAAAAATCCAAACAATAATTCAAACAATAATCCAAAAAATAATTCAAACAATAATTCAAACAATAATCCAAACAATAATCCAAACAATAATTCAAACAATAATCCAAAAAATTATCCAAAAAATAATTCAAACAATAATCCAAACAATAATTCAAACAATAATCCAAACAATAATCCACAAAACAATTCAAACAATAATCCACACAATAATTCAAACAATAATTCAAACAATAATTAAAACTATAATCCAAACAATAATTCAAACAATAATTAAAACAATAATTCACACAATAATCCAAACAATAATTCAAACAATAATTCAAACAATAACCCAAACAATAATCCAAAAAAATAATTCAAACAATAACCCAAACAATAATCCAAATAATAATTCAAACAATAACCCAAACAATAATCTAAACAATAATTCAAACAATAATCCAAACAATAATTCAAACAATAACCCAAACAATTATCCAAAAATAATTCAAACAATAATTCAAACAATAATTCAAACAATAATTAAAAAAATAATCCAAACAATAATCCAAACAATAATTAAAAAAATAATCCAAAAAATAATTCAAACAATAATCCAAAAAATAATTCAAACAATCATTCAAACAATAATTCAAAAAAAAATCCAAACAATAATTAAAAAAATAATCCAAACAATAATCCAAACAATAATTCAAACAATAATCCAAACAATAATCTAAAAAATAATTCAAACAATAATTCAAACAATAATCCAAACAATAATTCAAACAATAATTCACAAAATAATCCAAACAATAATTCAAACAATAATTCAAACAATAATCCAAACAATATTTCAAACAATAATTCAAACACTAATCCAAACAATAATTCAAACAATAATTAAAAAAATTATCCAAACAATAATTCAAAGAATAATTCAAACAATAATTACAAACAATAATCTAAACAATAATTCAAACAATAATTCAAACAATAATCCAAAGAATAATTAAAACAACAATCCAAACAATAATTCAAACAATAATTCAAACAATAATCCAAATAAAAATTCAAACAATAATTCAAACAATAATCCAAACAATAATCCAAACAATAATCCAAACAATAATCCAAAAAATAATGCAAACAATAATTCAAACAATAATTCAAACAATAAATTCAAACAATAATCCAAACAATAATCCGAACATTAATGCAAACAATAATCCAAACAATAATCCAAAGAATAATCCAGACAATAATTCAAACAATAATTCAAACAATAATCCAAAGAATAATCCAAACAATCATTCAAACAATAATTCAAACAATAATCAAAAAAAAATTCACACAATAATCCAAACAATAATCCAAACAATAAGTCAAACAATTATTCAAACAATAAACCAAGAAATAATTCAAACAATAATTCAAACAATAATCCGAAAAAATAATTCAAACAATAATCCAAACAATAATTCAAACAATCATTCAAACAATAATCCAAAAAATAATCCAAAAAATAATTCAAACAATAATTCATACAATAATCCAAAAAATAATTCAAACAACAATCCAAATAATAATCCAAACAATAATTCAAACAATAATTCAAACAATAACCCAAACAATAATCCAAAAAATAATCCAAACAAAATTCAAACAATAATTCAAACAATAATCCAAACAATAATCAAAACAATAATTAAAACAATATTTCAAACTATAATCCGAACAATAATTCAAACAATAGTTAAAACAATAATTCAAATAAAAATCCAAACAATAACCCAAAAAATAATCCAAAAATTAATTTAAACAATAATTCAAACAATAATCCAAAAAAAAATCCAAAAATAATTCAAACAATAATCCAAACAATAATCCAAAAAATAATCCAAACAATAATTCAAACAATAATCCAAAAAATAATTCAAGCAATACTTCAAACGATAATCCAAAACATAATCCTACCAATAATTCAAACAATAATTCAAACAATAATTCAAACAATAATCCAAAAAATTATCCAAACAATAATTGAAACAATAATTCAAACAATAATCCAAACAATAATCAATAAAATAATTCAAACAATAATCCAAACAATAATTCAAAAAATAATTCAAACAATAATCCAAACAATAATCCAAAAAATAATTCAAAGAATAATCCAAACAATGATCCAAACAATAATCAAAACAATAATTCGAACAATAATTCAAACAATAATCCGAAAAATAATTCAAACAATAATTCAAACAATAATCCAAACAATAATTAAAACAATAATTCAAACAATAACCCAAACAATAATCCAAAAAATAATTCAAACAATAACCCAAAAAATAATTCAAAACATAATTCAAACAATAGTTCAAACAATAATCCAAACAATAATCCAAACAATAACCCAAACAATAATCCAAATAATAATTCCAACAATAATCAAAAAAAAATTCAAACAATAATTAAAACAATAATTCAAACAATAGTTCAAACAATAATCCAAAAAATAATTCAAACAATAACCCAAACAATAATCCACAAAATAATTCAAACAACATCCAAAAAATAATCCAAAAAAAATTCAATCAATAATCAAAACAGTATACCACAAAATAATTCCAACAATAATCCAAACAATAATCCAAAAAATATTTCAAACAATAACCCAAACAATAATCCAAAAAAATAATTCAAACATTAACGCAAACAATAATCCAAAACATAATTAAAAAAATAGTTAAAAAAATAATGAAAAAAAATTATTCAAACAATAACCCAAATAATAATCCAAAAAATAATTCAAACAATAATCCAAAAAAAATTCAAAAAATAATTCACAAAAAAATTCAAACAATAATTCAAACAATAGTTCAAACACTAATCCAAAAAATAATTCAAACAATAACCACAACAATAATCAACAAAATAATGCAAACAATAATCCAAACAGTATTCCACAAAATAATTCAAACAATAATCCAAACAATTATCCAAAAGAATTATTCAAACAATAATTCAAAAAATAATCCAAAAAAATATCCCAAAAATGATTCAAACAATAATCAAAACTATAATCCAAAATATAATTAAAACAATAATTCAAACAATAATCAAAAAAATAATCCAAACAATAATTCCAACAATAATCCAAAAAATAATTCGAACAATAATTCAAACAATAATCCAAAAAATAATCCAAACAATAATTCAAACAATAATCCAAAAAATAATTCAAACAATAATTCAAACAATAATCCAAACAATAATTCAAACAATAATCCAGAAAATTATCCAAAACATAATTCAAACAATAATCTAAACAATAATTCAAACAATAATCCAAAAAATAATCCACGAAGTAATTCAAACAATAATCCAAAGAATAATTAAAACAATAATTCAAACAATAATTCAAACAATAATTCAAACAATAATCCAAACAATAATTCAAACAATAATTCAAACAATAACCCAAACAATAATCCAAAAAAATAATTCAAACAATAACTCAAACAATAATCCAAAAAATAATTAAAACAATAACCCAAACAATAATCTAAACAATAATTCAAACAATAATCCAAACAATAATTCAAACAATAATTAAAACAATAACCCAAACAATAATCCAAAAGATTATTCAAACAGTAATTCAAGCAATAATTCAAACAATAATTCAAACAATAATTCAAACAATAATCCAAAAAATAATTCAAACAATAATCTAAAAAATAATTAAAACAATAACCCAAACAATAATCAAAAAAATAATTCAAACAATAATTAAAACAATAATCAAAAAGATAATTCAAACAATAATTCAAACAATAATCCAAACTATGATCCAAAAAATAATTAAAACAATAATTCAAACAATAATTCAAACAGTAATCCGAACAATAATTCAAACAATAGTTCAAACAATAATCCAAACAATAATCCAAAAAATAATTCAAACAATAATTCAAACAATAATCCAAACAACATTCCAAAAAATAATCCAAACAATAATTAAAACAATAATTCAAACAATAATTCAAACTATAATCCGAACAATAATTCAAACAATAATTCAAACAATACTCCAAAAAAAAAAAATAAATAATTCAAACAATAATCCAAAAAATAATCCAAAAAATAATCCAAAAAATAATCCAAAAAATAATCCAAAACAATAATTCAAACAATAATCCAAACTATAATTCAAACAATAATTCAAACAATAATTCAAACAATAATTCAAACTATAATCCGAACAATAATTCAAACTATAATCCAAACAATAATTCAAACAATAATCCAAACAATAATTCAAACAATAATTTCAAGCAATAATCCAAACAATAATCCAAAAAATAATCCAAACAATAATCCAAAAAATCATTCAAACAATAATGCAAACAATAATTAAAACAATAATTCAAACAATAATCAAAAAAATAATTAAAAAAAAAATTCGAACAATAATCCACAAAATAATTCAAAAAATAATCAAAACAATAATTCAACCAATAATCCAAACAATAATCCAGAAAATAATGCAAACAATAATCCGAACAATAAATAAAACTATAATCCAAACAATAATTCAAACAATAATTTAAACAATAATACAAACAATAACCCAAACAATAATCCAGAAAATAATGCAAACAATAATCCGAACAATAATTCAAACAATAACCCAAACAATAATCCATAAAATAATTCAAAAATAATCCAAAAAATGATCCGAAAATTATTCAAACAATAATCCAAACAGTATTCCACAAGATAATTCAAACAATAATCCAAACAATAATCCAAAAAATAATTCAAACAATAACCCATACAATAATCTAAAAAATAATTCAAACAATAACCCAAACAATAATCCAAACAATAATTCAAAAAATAGTTCAAACAATAATCAAAAATATAATTCAAACAATAACCCAAACAATAATCCAAAAAATTATTCAAACAATAACCCAAACGATAATCCAAACAATAATCCAAAAAATAATTCAAACAATAATCCAAACAGTATTCGACAAATAATTCAAACAATAATCCAAACAATAATCCAAACAATAATTCAAACAATAATTAAAAAAATAATCACAGAAACAATCCAAAAAATAATCCAAACAATAACCCAAACTATAATCCAAAAAATAATTAAAACAATGATTCACACAATAATCCAAACAATAATCCAAACAATAATTCCAACAATAATCTAAAAAAAAATTCAAACAATAATTCAAACAATAATCCAAAAAAATAATTCAAACAATAATTCAAACAATATTTCAAACAATAATTCAAACAATAATTCAAACAATAGTTCAAACAATAATCCAAACAATAATACAAACAATAATTAAAAAAATAATCCAAAAAATAATCCAAAAAATAATTCAGACAATAATCCAAACAATAATTCAAACAATAATCCAAAAAATAATCCACAAAATAATTAAAACAATAATCCACACAATAATTCAAACAATAATTCAAACAACAATTGAAACAATAATCCAAACAATAATTCAAACAATAATTCACACAATAATCCAAACAATAATTCAAACAATAATTCAAACAATAATCTAAACAATAATTCAAACAATAATTCAAACAATAACCCAAACAATGATCCAAAAAAATAATTCAAACAATAATTCAAACAATAATCCAAAAAATAATTCAAACAATAATTCAAACAATAATTCAAACAATAATGCAAACAATAATCCAAAAAATGATTCAAACAACAATCCAAACAATAATTCAAACAATAATCCAAAAAATAATTCAAACAATAATCTAAAAAATAATTAAAACAATAACCCAAACAATAATCCAAAAAATAATTCAAGCAATAATTCAAACAATAATCCAAACAATAATTCAAACAATAATTCAAAAAATAATCCAAAGCATGATCCAAAAAATAATTCAAACAATAATTCAAACAATAATTCAAACTATAATCCGAACAATAATTCAAACAATAGTTCAAACAATAATCCAAACAATAATCCAAAAAATAATTCAAACAATAATTCAAACAATAATCCAAACAATAATCCAGAAAATAATCCAAACAATCATTCAAACAATAATTCAAACTATAATCCGAACAATAATTCAAACAATAGTTCAAACAATAATCCAAAAAATAATCCAAAAATAATTCAAACAATAATCCAAACAATAATCCAAAAAATCATCCAAAAAATAATCCAAACAATAATCCAAACAATAATCCAAACAATAATTACAAACAATAATCCAAACAATAATCCAAAAAATAATCAAAAAAAATAATTCAAACAATAATCCAAACAATAATCGAAAAAATAATCCAAAAAATAATCCAAAAAATAATCCAAACAATAATCCAAACAATAATTCAAACAATAATTCAAACTATAATCCGAACAATAATTCAAACTATAATCCAAACAATAATGCAAACAATAATCCAAACAATAATTCAAACAATAATTTCAAACAATAATCCGAACAATAATCCAAAAAATAATCCAAACAATAATCCAAAAAATTATTCAAACAATAATTCCAAAAATAATAAAAAAATAATTCAAACAATAATCCAAAAAAAAAAAATGCACAAAATATGGAACAATAATTCAAACAATATCAAACAATTCAAACAATAATTGAAACAATAATCCGAACAATAATTCAAACAATAATTCAAACAATAATCCAAACAATAATTCAAACAATAATTCAAAGAATAATCCAAACAATAATTCAAACAATAATTCAAACAATAATTCAAACTATAATCCGAACAATAATTCAAACTTTAATCCAAACAATAATTCAAACAATAATCCAAACAATAATTCAAACAATAATTTCAAACAATAATCCAAACAATAATCCAAAAAATCATCCAAAAAATAATCCAAACAATAATCCAAACAATAATCCAAAAATAATTCAAACAATAATTCAAACAATAATTCAAACAATAATTCAATCAATAATCCAAACAATAATCCAAAAAATAATCCAAACAATAATCCAAAAAATAATTCAAACAATAATTCAAACAATAATCCAAACAATAATTCAAACAATAATTCAAACAATTATCCTAAAAATAATTCAAACAATAATTAAAACAATAACCCAAACAATAATTCAAACAATAATTCAAAAAATAATTCAAACAATAATCCAAAAAATAATCCAAACAATAATCCAAAAAATAATTCAAACAATAATTCAAACAATAATCCAAACAATAATTCAAACAATAATTTAAACAATAATCCTAAAAATAATTTAAACAATAATTCAAACAATTATCTAAACAATAATTCAAACAATAATTCAAACAATAATCCAAAAAATAATTCAAACAATAATCCAAAAAATAATCCATACAATAATTCAAACAATAATCCAAACAATAATCCAAACAATAATTCAAAAAATAATTCAAACAATAATCCAAAGAATAATTCAAAAAATAATTCAAACAATAATCCAAACAATAATCCAAAAAATAATCCATACAATAATTCAAACAATAATTCAAACAATAATCCAAACAATAATCCAAACAATAATCCAAAAAATAATCCAAACAATAATCCAAAAAATAATTCAGACAATAATTCAAACAATAATCCAAACAATAATCCAAACAAGTATCCAAAAAATAATTCAAACAATAATTCAGACAATAATTCAAACAATAATCCAAAAAATAATCCAAACAATAAATCAAACAATAATTCCAACAATAATTCAAACAATAATTCAAACAATAATTCAAACAATAAATCAAACAATAATTCAAACAATAATCAAACAATAATTCAAACAATAATTCAAACAATAATTCAAACAATAATTCAAACAATACAGACGTCTTTTTATTCAATTCTTTATATTTGTGCCCTACCAAATCACAAATCATGTTAGTTGTTTTCTTTGAAGCCACATTTTTTATTTTAAAAAAATATTTATTTACTTACGAAGCGCAATACAAATTGTAAATAATTCACTGTATACAATCAATCGAACATAAGCTTCTATTTTAATCATGGAGAACTGGATTTCTAGGCCTTTTGCAGAAACCCAGGGTAGATATCTGATATCTTTTCTGAAGCCACAAAGAGCCGGAAATATTCACCGAGACGAACTATGAGAGTTTCCGCCTCACATTGTTCAACAGACCGATTCCTCATCATGGCATCTTCCTTGTGTTAACAAAATCATGAATGGGAAGTTCCAAGAAATCGGAGAGCAAATAAACCGGATGTCGTAAGAATTGCGCGTGAACCTTTCAGAAGAAGTCCCAGTATTTGAGATGTGATGACTCACTCCTTTAATATAAGGATAAAAATATAGATGAAATAACAAGATATATATATATATATATATATATATATATATATATATATATATATATATATATATATATATATATATATATATAATTTAAAGGAGATTAGAACAATAGTCTAAAGAGCTGAGTGTATTTTAATGTAACAGTGAAATTACTAGTTTAATTAAAATACAGGAAATAGAAAGTGCTCGTTGTAATTTAGATATATAATAATTTCGATAGTTAAATTTCCTAGAGCTAATTCAATATTAAGTAATGTGATTGATAATTTAAAATTTAAAAATCAAATTATAATTAAATTAAAAATCCGTTTCATAAGATTTGATTTTGTTATTGTTCCTTCTTATGAAACGGATTTTTAATTTAATTATAATTTGATTTTTAAAATTTAAATTATCAATCACATTACCTGATATATATATATATATATATATATATATATATATATATATATATATATATATATATCATACTAATACTACGTTAATCAACGTTTGTTTCCACAAGGCCTTTTTTGTATGCATTATAATAACGTAAAATATATGTCAGACTATTCCGCATTTTGAATTTTTTTTAAATGGAAATCACCAGACAAGGGATGAAGCTTCTTGATGTAAGAAGATCATCATATCGTATGAATCCAAAGATTCTGTTGTTGGCGATGGTTTTGCCGATATTTTTCTTGTCAGAATTCAATTCCGAAAGACAATTTTTACGGGAGGAACCACGAGAATGTGGCCAACATCCAAAGTGAGATTTTTGTGGAACGAACAGAATTCGAACTTGGGACGCCAAGCTCGTCAACTGGTGTCATAAACAACTCGACGATCGTCATCTTCTACGTTAGGAAATAAAAATATATACTAGTTCAAGATTAAAAAGTACTTCGCGATTACGTGGATCCAAGCTAAGAAACAGCAATTCTTTAATAAATACATGCTTATTATTCTTGATCAAATGAGAATAATTATTAATGATTTGCCAGGTAAACCAGTAGGTCAAAACGATCACTCATGGAGTGTGAGAACTAAAGGACAAAATAACGGAAGTGAAAGTTGCATGGCTGCCGGAAGTAATCCCAAAGCCACTTTCTACTATCCTTGTTTATTTTCATATCATGAAAACATGACGTAATTAAAGAAAAAAAAAACACACACACATACGCACATATGCACACATACACACACATACACATTTATAATTTTCCTTTATATAAATGACTAGCCTGGGAGCCCGGCGTTGCCCGGCGTTGCCCGGGTGTTTGGGGGTGTTCTGAGAAAAAAAATGGTAGTAGGCAGGCAGGCTCGGACCCGTACTGCAGAGGAGACAAAGAACGTGAAGAAAAAAAAGTGACATCTTTGCTGTTTTGCTCATCGCCAAACCAGAAATAACGTAGGTTTAAATTAAGGCTAGACAATCGAAAAGAGGGGATGACCCCTCCCTGTAGAAAAGTACCCAGTTTAGGGTGAAAGAATTTATGGCCAATTTTTCGATATTTGTCGGGAGAGTGGGGATTTGAAAAAAAAATATAGATATAGCAGAGACAGGCTCACAACGTCTCTTCTGGGAAAGAGGTCGCAGGGAAAAGTAAAAGGCATCATGTACAAGGTTTCGGAGCTAGTTTGAAGTCTAAAACGGCAAAGTAGATCGCGCCGAGCAGATCCTGCCCAGATCTGGCAACAGTACTCCCTTTTAACATGTATTTGGATTGTATACAGATAGATGATTGCATTCGGCAGTGAGATACTTTCTGGAACGGTAGAATGATCAAACCATTTTTCCATCGATCTTGGCAACAGATTTGATGTATGTGTTCCATTTCAGATCAGGAATGACGATCAATCCCAGAAGCTTGTCAGGACATAATGGTTCCTCAAGACGAGAGTCATTCATTTCAATCAGGGCCAGATGGGCGTCAGAACGATTATAATAACAAGAGAGAACTTGGTTTTCAGTTCATTAAAATTAACCAGCCACATTTTCCCCATTGCACCACGTGTTCAAGACCAGAAGAAAGAGAGAATCAGAAAACTCATTGTCGACCTTTTTTTTTTTTTTTTTTTTACACAGTGATCACCACTTATCAAGGCCCGGAAGCCACTCAGGGATAAGGGTTATTGCAAGTACATTAAATTAGTGAGGAGATTTGCTGAAGTGTTTACTTAAGAGGGCGGTTCATTAGGAATTTGTTAACATTGGACTTGAAGACATTCAAGTTGTAGTCCGGAGGGAAGCAGGCAGACGGAACAGAGTTCCACAGGCGTGCAGTTCTAAGAAAGAAGCTTTGTTCATGGAATCCGCGTTTTGATTTAGGCACAGATATAGAGTGGGGGAAATTTTTCACAGTGGATTCAGCTAGACGGGTGTTATTCGTGAAAGATTGGCGAGGGGGGACCAGAGACTGGAGTTCAGACGAGCATCTGCCATGAAAATAACGATAAAACAAGGACAGGCTCGCAACGTTACTTCTGTGGGAGAGAGGTTGCAGGGTAGAGAAAAGGGCATCCCCCACTAAGCCACGAAGTCTATTTTGTACTCTGTCAAGGCAGGATAGGCTGTTTTTAGCAGCTCCTGCCCTGATATGGCAACAGTATTCCATCCTTGGACGTACTTGGCTTTTATATAGATAGAGAGTTGCATCAGTAGTGAGATATCTTCTGGAGCGGTAGAAGGATCCCACCATCTTTCCAGCGACCTTGGCAACAGACTTGATGTACGTGTTCCATTTCAGATCAGGAGTAAAGGTCAAACCCAGAAGCTTGTCAAAACACTGAGCCTCACCCAGACGAGAGCCATCCAACACAATTGATGCCAGCTGGGGATCAGAGCGTTGATGATGTAAGGATAGGAGTTTGGTTTTGGATGCATTAAAGGTAACCAGCCACATCTTCCCCCACTGAACCACGCGCTCGAGATCAGAGGAGAGAGAATCAGAGAGAACTTTGTCATTTACAGCCTTTGATGTGTTGCCGTAGATGGTTGTGTCATCAGCATAGATGTCAACGAATGATTTAAGTATGTGTTTAGGGAGGTCATTGATGTAGATCAGGAAGAGAGTTGGGCCCAGGATTGACCCCTGAGGGACTCCAGCATTTATATTGCAGGCCTCCGATTTTTGTCCATCGACCACTACTCTTATGAGCCTATCGGAGAGAAATGACCTAATGATTGAGAAAACATTTCCCGTTATACCGTAGCTGGAAATCTTGTTAAGTAGACCCTTATGCCATACCTTGTCAAAGGCCTTTGATATGTCAAGAGCAATTGCCCTAGAAAGAAAGCCTTTGTCAAGAGATTCACTTATCCTCTGGGATATAACCGTCAGCACATCTGCGGTAGATCTTTGAAGTGTTGCCATAGATTGTGGTGTCGTCTGCATAAATGTCTACAAATGATCTAAGAATGTGAATTGGGAGATCATTGATGAAGATCAGAAAGAGAGTAAGGCCCAGGATGAAACCTTAAGAGATACTATGTGATACTATGAGTTTCTGATTTCTGTCCATCGACGACTACTCTTACAAACCTATCAGAGGAAAAGGATTTAATAATTGATATATATATATATATATATGTGTGTGTGTGTGTGTGTGTGTGTGTGTGTGTGTGCGTGTGTGTGTGTGTTAGTTTTCCTGATGAAGACAAAATAGTGAAATGTGAAACGTTGTCGGTTATATAAAGCCATAAAAGTGCAGTTGTCTTCATTTCCCCGGGCAAGAAAGAAGTTTCCAGCCTCTTCACCGGATATTTGTGAAGAAAGGGAGGCGCCTCCATCATTTTTCTTCTTTCTTGAGAGATGAGGAGGGGGACATCTACCTGTAATAATAGATGTCAAGGTGTTTCTTTCTTAACCTGCCTGTGTTTTGTATTCTTTCAATGGAGTAAGCTAAAGACGAAAAAAGGGGGCGGCAAGTTACAGCCTTTACTCCCGCCCCCGAACCCCTTTTTTGTTATAGAATTGAAACTTCTTTTCAAATTAGTCACCTTTTTTTACTTACCTTTTCTTTATGCCCCTCCCCGTTGCACGATTTTATTATCATCAGTACTGCTTTTTCCTTCTACTTTTTCATTTCCTTCTTTTTTCTTTTTCTTCCTTCTTTTCTTTCTTCATTGTTAAAAGAAAGGTTCTCTTTCTCTCTTTTGTTCTTTCTTTTTCTTTCTTTGTCACCAATACGTTTTCCTTTTTTTTTCCTCCCTTTTCATTTTTTTAATTTCCTTTCATTTTTCTTTTCTTATTTTATTTTTCCTTTTTTTATTTCTTCTTTTTTTTTCAATTTTTTTTTCTTCCTTTTTTGTTCCTTCTTTTTTCTTTTCTTTTTTTCTTTTTTCTTTCCTCTATTTTTTTTCAGTTTTCTTCTTTCTTCCGTTTTTTGTTCCTTCTTTTTTCTTTTCTTTTTTTCTTTTTTCTTTCCTCTATTTTTTTTCAGTTTTCTTTTTTCTTCCTTTTTTGTTCCTTCTTTTTTCTTTTCTTTTTTTCTTTTTTGTTTCCTCTATTTTTTTTCAGTTTTCTTCTTTCTTCCGTTTTTTGTTCCTTCTTTTTTTTTCTTCCTGATTTTACTGATTGCCACCGGATCAGGCTGTGTAAAGACATCGGCTTCCTGACATATAATGCACTAGACATTGTTTTTTTTCCGTTCACTTGGCAAAACGCTATGTATTGTGCAAACAAAAATAACATTTTTTTCTCTACAAAACAACCAAACCAAACACCATCTCTGTGTATAAAGTAGTAGTGTGTGTGTGTGTGTGTGTGTGTGTGTGTGTGTGTGTGTGTGTGTGTGTGTGTGTGTCTGTGTGTACAACTCCCAATGATCAAAGAAATATAAAGGCCATATGTGTGTACATCTCTCCTGGTCAAGAAATATTAACGCCCACGATAGGATACTTCTGTCAAAGGAGACATTATATTTTATACGTCATTTCTAGATATACGTCATTTCTAGATATTTTATACGTCATTTCTAGATATAGCCTTCTTCAAATCCCATCTACATTGATTGAGTTACGATTTATGATTAGCTCGATGAGATTACTTATTCGACATAATAGCTTTGTTTCAACTGTACTAATTAAAAAAAAATAATTATTTAGTTTATTTTTATTTCAATTTATATTTGATTTAACTTATTTTATCTAAAATCTGAAACCGTTTAATTTTCAAACCAGAAAACCAAAGGAGAAATAACTATGAGAGTTTTATTAAAAAATTGTTTTAAACGGAGCACATTATTAAATATTTTCTGTAATAGATTTGTTTTCATTTCGAAATATTCTTCTAAGCTGAATTATTATTTTTATTTTTAATTCGGAGGAAATTTTTTTTCGCTTATTCTTAATTTTTACGTAATCTTTTTTATTTGTTAGAGAAAAATAATTAAAACTAATGTTCTCATGTACTTGCATCCCCACGAGGGCAGAGTTAGTCAGGCACAGGGCCAATTTTCCATGTGAGCAAGGTCCATCATCTAATACGTTCCTTGCTCCTTTTTTGTTTATAAAATTTAATCGGTGTTGCCCAGGATTTACTATAATAATTATACCATAGCAAGTGTGTTTAATTGCCTACGAAACAGATTTTCTTTATAATTTATTTAATATCTTAAATTAAAAATGGTCAATTTTTACGATGTTTAACCTATAAAAAAATAAATTAAGACCTACTTTTTAGGGGCTTAATATGTTTAAACAGTCTTTATAAATAATACTAGCGGGGGTATCCGGCATTGCCCGAGTGTTTGTTTCCGGGACGGGGGGGGGAGTTTTAAAAAATGTTATGGTAGGTAAGTAGGAAGGATCAAACCCGGAGTCATGAGTAAAAGTAGGAAAATAAAGTGTGAAAAAAAAAACAAAAAAACATCTGCAACGTTAACAGTTCGGCCACCAAGAAAAGTCCATTCCAGTTGTTCAGGGGAAAAAAAAAAAAAAACGACTACAGTAGGTCGGCGCGAACGTGAAAATATAATGTGAATTGTCCAGCACGCTAACCACTACGCCACAGAGCACTGCAGCTTAGTTTAGTGATTTTAAATAACTTCACATGAAAGAACTACGAAGCCAAACCGGTGTTCTCTTCTCAACTGTTCCTTGTGAACGATCCCCAAACGGTGTTAAGTGGTGGCAGGGGGAGGAGGAATTTATTAGAGAGAAAATATTTTACCACTTCCATTGATCTTAACCGATTTTGGCCGTGACTTCTCAGCAGAAAAAGTATAGAAATCTAAGATTATCGAGGAATTTGAGAAATAATAAGCCTATAACACACCTCAGATATTATTCTGCCGTTTGTGCATATCATATTTGCATGAAATATCTTGATTTTTAATCCTATTAAGGTCAAAATCCGACGGGAAAAAATGAGTTCATTTTATTTATATAGATAGATAGAGAAGAAGAAGAAGAAGAAGAAGAAGAAGAAGAGATGATGAACCGCCCCCTTAAGTAGACAATTTAAATATCAATACTAACGTACTGTACTTACAATAACCCTTATCCCTGGGTGGCTTCCGAGCCTTGATAAGTGGTGACCACCTTGTAAAAAAAAATATGAAAGAAGAAATTTTGAAAAAAAAAAAAGAAAAAGAAAATTAACATTTTTCTATATAAATTTAAAGATAAATGAGCCCCCACTTTTTTGCCAAAAAAGCTTTCAACGAGACATGTTATCTCTAGCATTTTTTCAAGTTTGGCGAAAATACAATTTTTTTGTTTTTTCTTTTTGGTGGCGGAAGTGGGAATTACATTTGAAACATAAAATAACGATAAATTTAATTAATTTTTATGAGACCATTCTGTACTTTCACCTAACAATTTTATAAATAGAACGAACTCCAAAATATGACAAATTCAATATTTTTTTGGGGGGGGGGGTACATTTGCAATATAGAATGACGAAAAATTTAATTTAATTGTTTTTGGAATTAATTTTAGGTAGATCTTTTTTTTTGTGATCGCACAGGCATCCGCTGCTATTTTTATTGCAACAAAAGTTGTAATGATTTATTTTCTTTCCAGTGCTCAATATCCGACGAGTAGATTCTTATCTTTGTAGCCCTTCTGCTGAAATATCTAGTGGAGAAGGTTTCACAAACTTCTTTTTTTGGGCGATTACATTTACATGTTTTCATCCGCTCTTTAATTTTTGTTGTGTGGGTATCCACGTTGCCCATGATGAAAATGATTAGTATACAAGTGTGTTTAAAACGGAACTTCATGTCAATCCAGGCAACGCTGGGTACCCATGCTAGTAAATAAATATTTCAAGCCTTTCTCCATTTAAATAATCTGAAAAGGGTCAAAATACTGTTAACAACAACAACAAAACCTAATAAAATATTTAAAAATATAAACTGAAAGCAAATTTTTTTTTTTACCAAAATTACTAAAAGATTGATATTCAGTAAAACAAAACAATCAAACACAATGAAAAATATTTAAAATAGAAAGAATTTCAAAATTACTAAATTTTTCTTTATTCCTTTCATCTGATACTACTTTCTTTTTCTTATTCACTTTTTCGTTTTCTTTTTTTTTCATTCAAATCAGATTTTCATCCCTTTTTTTTTGTTTTTCTTCCATTTTTTTTCATTTTCTACATTTTTCGTTTCTTTATCTTTTTTGATTTATTCTTTCTTTATTTTTTTATTTATTCGCGTCTATTGCTTTTCTTTCTTTATTTTTTTATTTATTCGCCTCTCTTGCTTTTCTTTCTTTATTTTTTTCGTTCTTCCTTCCTTATTTAATTGCCCATTTATTTCATTTTTGTTTCTTCCTTTCTTTTCTTCCTTTTTTTGTTCGCCCTTACCAATTTTTACTTTCTTTTTCCTTCGTTTTTTTCCCTTCTTATCTTTGTCCTTTCTTTCTTTCTGTTTTCTTTCTTTTTCCTTTCCTTCTTTCCCTTCTTAATTTCTTTCTTCCTTATTTCTGTTTTTCTTCATTTTTTCATTTTTCTTTCATTCTCACTTTCCTTGTTCCCCATACATATATCAACAATCATTTACGACCGTTTCCTCATTTTTTACCTTCCAAACCTTTCGCAATCTTTCATTTCTTTTTTTTTTTTCTATCACGTCAAAAATATTCTACCATAAAAATATCTGGCCAGGATTTCCCCGTTTTGATCGACAAATTCTTACTATAACGCCCTCTCTCTCTCTCTCTCTCTCTCTCTCTCTCTCTCTCTCTCTCTCTCTCTCTCTCTCTCTGTATCCATCTATTTCTATATTTCTTTCGTTCCTTCATCCTATCCTCCTCTTTCTTTTGTATTTCTTTCAACTTTCAAAACGTATACTAGAGAACCTTGTTACATCATCCGGTTTTAAACGCCCTCCGGCGACACTGAGAGAATCGCCGATCCGACTTCGACATTTCCAGACTGCGTAATATTCTCGATTCTTACAGGAAAAAGAAAAAAAAAAATATGCGAGTTTTCTTTCTCATCTTAAGAATGAAAAAAGTGTTACGTCATTCTCCACAGAAATTCCGTCAGAGGTCGACGTAGGCGTCGGCACATTAAGCGGTCTTTTCTAAAAATGGGTGATATCTCTTCATTCTTTCTTTCATTCTTTTTATATATATATATATATATATATATATATATATATATATATATATATATATATATATATATATATCTTTTAGATTTACACACACACAAGCACGCTCATATATATATATATAGTCAATTGCGTTTGTTTATATATATATATATATATATATATATATATATATATATATATATATATACTAGCATTTAAGCCCGGCGTTACCCGGTAGGGCAACGCCGGGAGCCCATGCTAGTATATATATATATATATATATATATATATATATATATATATATATATATATATATATATATATATATATATATTGTGAGAATAATGGAAATATTATTCCGAGAAAATAGAGAAATAAAAAGGAACAAACCGCGTTATGTGTTCATCAACGTTTCCTCTTTATTTCGAAACTTCCTCTGGATGAATGAGATTAAGAAAACAAAAGCACCAGTACAAATATTTGAAAAGTTTTCATGTCTCGATTAAAAAAATGCATAAATTTACTCCATGAACACCTAAATAAATTAAACATTAATTTACCTTTTCCTCCTGACACTTTTATAAAAATTATTAGTCTTATAACTGACATGACTTATTTTCAATTCAATAACAATTTCTACAAGCAAAATTTCGGTCTTTCTATAGGTAGGTAGTATTAGCCTGCCTTTTCTTAGAATTTCTAGAATCTTTTCCTTTCAAATTTAGATTACCTCCAAACACAGAATATTTTAGATACATTGACGACATTTTAATTTTTCTTCCTGAAAACACGCACATAAATAACATTAAAAACAAATTAGACTCAGACGAACACCCCATAAACTTTATGTATGAAACAGAAAACAATCACTCGTTACCTTTTCTAGACATACTTATTATAAAATCCAATAATAAACTATCTTTCAAAGTTTACCGCAAAACTACGCACAAAAATGTTTACATACATTTCTAGTCAGACCATAATAACAAAATAAAAACAACTATGATAATTGGTTTCTTCCTACGTGCATTCAGATTTTGCAGTCTAGAATATCTGGACGATGAATTCAAATACCCACAAAGACTTTGAACTCTTGCAATAGCCCACATATTTCATATTAAATGTTAAGCGAAAAGCCACACAAATATTTTACAGGATAAATAAACAAAAATTATATGCACCAGACATTTCTCTCATAAACAGACATCTTTTTTTACAGACACACCAATGTTACAATAATTTGCAACACACTAAACAAACTAGGAATTCCAATCATACAAACCACTTCACAAACTATAAGCAAATATAAAAAGCAAAAAAAAAAATCTCCAAAATAAGCCAGTTTCTAATGCCGGCATATACACCATTCCTTGCCAAAATTGTCATCATAGATATGTGGGTGAAACTCAGTGTAAATTAGAAAAAAGGCACAATGAACATAAAAGAGATATAACAAATAGCAATTATTAAGTGCATTATTCACTCATTCATTGCAGCATAATCATACCTTTGACTTTAAGCAAGTAAATAGTTAAATTTATTTAAAATAAACCGCAAATTCAAGAACAATTAAATAACGTGGAGGTTTCTATAATGTAGTTTCATTAATCAGTAAACTTTTATTAAAAGAACATAATTTAACTGTAGACACAGGGCATTCCGTCTAGGACAAGGAAAACTCTGAAGCTAAACCTAAGGGGAGGGAGGCCTCTCCAGTCTTTGGATGACAACCTTCTTAGAGCTGGTGACCCAAACAAATCTAAACTGCTTAAGGAGTAGATAAGCACTGTCTATCGCCCGTCTTCCATACTCCTTCTTTGCCTATTAGCCAGGCGTAGAAGTTGAATCACAGGGATTCGACAGAAACACTCAGTGGTCGGTATGTTTCCTTACTAGGGCAATGGACGCCATTTTCCCCACTCTCGACACATTCTATCCCTCTAAACTGGGCACTTGGGAGTGCTTGAATACCATAATGCCAGTGCAAGTAGATTGGGTTGACCATCATCTGATGGGTTGAGGGTACCGGGTTGACAGTTCCTGGCTGCTGTTCCCGACTGGTAGTACAGGTGCCCTAACTCTTTGGTAGCGTTTTTCCAGCGCTTAGAGCGGATGTTCCATCAACAGTTGAATAATATCGGGATGTTTGTAGTTCCATGTCGCGCATGGAAAGGGACCCTGCACCCATCCCCAGTGGGTTTTCCTGAGGCCACAATCCTAGTAGATGGAAGGTCAACTGATGGTTTACTTGTGTTGCATGTCTGGTATTCTGCATAACCACCTGTTCAACACCCCTTACCTAAACTGAAACTCTTAAAAAAATGATAGTAAAATCTAAAATTACGCTTAAACCAGGACAAAACTTAAACAAAACCTAATTGCCTCCTCCCTTAAGGCTTGCATTTACGAACATCCGTGGGCTTAGAACAAATTTAGCTGATGTTGAAGTATTTCTCCTAAAGAACACCTGGGATATCTTAGCACTAAGTGAGACTAACCTACACTCCTCCATCCCCTCTAACTACTTTAACATGCCCGGATATCTCCTACTCTGCCGTAAGGATTCTGACAGACATATGCGCGGGCTTGGAGTCTATATTCGAAACACCCTCCCCTTGACTAGAGAAACAAAACTAGAATCGGGCAATCAAGCCTTTATGTGCTTTAGACTTAATATGCAACATAACATTAGTTACTTTTATTTTCTCTATCGCTCTCCCCCGATCCAAGACTGTACCCTAATAAACAAAGTCTCTGACAGCATAGATACAGTACTTTCCCTCGACACTAGCGCACAAGTGCATGTATTTGGTGACTTCAATGCCCACCACAGTAACTGGCTTGGATTCTCTACTTACACAGACGCAGTTTGTAGCACAACACATAGCTTCTCTATATCTCATTCCCTATCACAGATGGTTACGTTTCCAACCCGTTTCCCAGACCAGTAAGATCAACACGCATCACTTCTAGATCTGTTTCTGACCACCTTTCCCGATGATTGTGTTACGAATGCCCACAGCCCACTTGGGAACGCTGATCATGCCGTAATAATGGTTGAAATCGCCAGAAACTCCAGGGCTAAAACTGAAGAGACATTGCTCAAAACAATGAGATATTATAAAAAGACTGACTGGGAAGCCATCAGGGATCTCATCAGAGACGCCCCATGGCGAAATATCTTCTCACTTCCTTCTGAACAGTGTACAAATGACATCACGCACAATTGAAGCACATGTTCCCACGCATAAATTTTATAGCAAGCCCCACTCTCCCCAATGGTTTACTTCTACTTGTGCATCCACCAGATTTAACCAACATAAGTCCAGTTCAAACAGACACACGTATATAGAAGCCAGAAGTAACTGTAAGAAAGAAATAGAGACAGCTAAGAGAGAATTTACTGAAACCACGTAAAAACGATCTGAAGCAAAGAAATTAGGAACCCGTTACTTCTGAAAAAATCTACAACAGTGTAGTAAATAATGGGCAATCAACAATTCCCCCACTATCCAACAATCATGAGGTTGTTTGCTCAGCAACCGAGAAGGCTAACATGCTTGCCAGTCGGTTTGCCTCCAACTCCACACTGGACCCTGCTAACCTCCCCTCCCAGACTTTCCTTTGCGGACAGGCGCCACACTAGACGATCTGAAAATCACCCCTGCTCAGGTGCATGCTATCATAAAAAATCTTGACACTTCAAAAGCATATGGACCTGATCTCATCCCGGCTTTGCTAGTAAAAAAGTGTGCCGCCGAAGTAGCTCCAGATCTCTCCAAACTTTACAACAAATGCTTTAGTGAATCTTGCTTTCCTGCCTGCTGGAAAACTGCTTCTGTGGTACCAGTTTTCAAGAATTCTTGCGAAAGAACTGACCCAGTAAGTTATCACCCCATTAGCCTCCTCCCACTTTTCACCAAAATATTTGAGTCCATAATTAACCAAGCTCTAGTCCATCATCTTACAGATGCTAAACTTCTGACCGACCAACAATACGGATTTAGGCAAGCCCGTTCCACAGCAGACATTCTAACTGTAATCTCCGAGCGTATATACCATTCACTGGACAAAGCGGGGAGGGTAGAGCGGTAGCTCTAGACATATCTAAGGCTTTTGACAGGGTATGGCATGAAGGTCTTCTCAGAAAAATCAGATCATACGTTATCACTGGAATAATACTTAACATAATTAAATCCTTCTTAGATAAGAGAAAAATGCAGTTTGTCCTCAATGGTCGTACATCTAAACAATATGATATAAATGCGGGGGTGTCTCAGGGGTCTATCCTTGGTCCTCTATATTCCTAATATTCATAAATTACCTCCCTGACAAAATTGTCTGTGAGATGGGTATATATGCTGATGACACCACGCTCTATAACAGACACGACAGGAAAACAAATGAACACATATCTAAAGAAATGGCAGAAACACTAGAGGAGGACCTCCAATCTGTAGTGGAATGGGAACAAAGATGAATGGTCACATTCAATGCTGCTAAGACTAAACTTGTTTCCTTCAATAACTACAAAAAACCTTCTCTACCACCAATAGCAATGGCCAAAAACTCTTTATCTGAAAGTACATCTTTTAAACTCCTCGGCCTAATGTTCACAGGAAACATGAGTTGGAACAATTACATTGAGAGCATTGCCAAGACCGCTGCGAAGAAGGTGGGTTCTCTCTACCGTGCTAGAAAGCTACTTACGCCTGAAAGTATGCTGTACCTCTATAAGGCCACCATTCGCTCATGTATGGAGTATTGTTGTCATATTTGGGCTGGTGCATCTGCCACTAGTCTCTCGCTCCTAGACAAGGTTCAAAAGAGAGTCGCCAACCTGATAGGCCCTGAACTGTCTTCTAAGCTTCAGCCCCTGTCCCATCGACGAAATGTAGCATCCCTCTGCCTGTTCTACAAGTACTTTAACGGTGAATGCTCTGACGAACCATAGTTATACCTGTTTTGGCGGTAGGTGTAGGATTATTGGTTTTGAATCAAATTATAAAGAAAAGATTACTTTTGATTCATTTTCCGTTGAATAAAATTACATTTAAATTTTGTGGCTCAGAAAAATTTTCATTAATTTTTAATTTAAAATGTTGCATTTTTAATCTATATAATTATAAAACTCAAATGATCTTGTAACGGGTGTTGTAATCCAAAATCCGGTTTACAACTTCCGGTTGCGCATGCGTACATAAACATAAACCCATAATAATCAACGCGATGATAAAATGCATTGTTTTACTGTGTACGTCTTCAGCGTCCCAATTTTTTTCGCATTTAAATAAATTGTTAATACTTTCTGCTTTTTTTTACATCATTCATTTTCGTAAGACGTGTAAGTTAATTTATTCTCCAGTTTTTAATAAACCTCTCTTAAAAAACATTTATACATTTTGTTCTACACTACCAGCATAAATAACCCCGAAAATATGTTTTTTTTTATTTCCATTACAAATAAATAATCAAAACGTATTGTTTTACTGTGCACGTTTTCAGCGTCCCAATTGTTTTATTTTTTTTTCGCGTTTAAATTAAAAGATATATCAAAATTTTAATTTAACTTTAAATATTATGGTATCTGTTCAATGCACATTTACCAATAAATATGGCAAACCACTTATAATTCAATGGCTTTAACTTTGTTTTTTTTTTGTTTTTTTCAAAAATGAACAATTATAAATAGAACGACTCATATCTATATTCTTTTTTTCATTTTAATATACTTTCATAGAAATGTTTCTGTTATGTCCCAAAAACTATTTTCTTTACGTCACAAGTGTCACGCTCATACATGGATTCCATAGCTGACCCAACGGGTCACGGGTAGTCTAGTTTGAAATAAAAATAGAAATGATAAAAATAGCATGGAATTATTTAAAAAATGGTTAAATCAGTTTCAAATTTTTTTATATGATGATATTTTAATTGTTAGCATTTGGGTTGTATGGGAAAAGTCACATGTGTAGAAATTGCGTGCGATTTTATCTTATGAATTAAACAACAAAAACGAAAAAAAAAAAACAGGAAATGAAACCGTTATAATTACACGCACATATCTCTCTATCTATCAGACTTCTTTCTCTTTTGCTCATTCTCTCTCTCTCTCTCTCTCTGTCCTTCTTCTTTTTCTTTCCCCTCCTTCTTCTTCTTCTTCTTCTTCTTCTTCTTCTTCTTCTTCTTCTTCTTCTTCTTCTTCTCTCTTTTTTTAGTGTATTTGTGTATGTGTGTATGCGCTGCAGCTGTATTCAAGTCGTATTTTCCCTGTTCCCATTTCATTCATTTAAAAACGCACGCGCGTATGTGTCCATCTGTTTGTGGGCGAGTGTGTTGGTTTGTATGTGTGGGTTTGTATGTGTGTGTGTACTTACCCCAAATTGTGCGTGTGCATATGTGTGCGTGTGCATATGTGTGTGTATTCGCACGGATCTGTGAGATTGATAAATACGACAGTATTTTATGAATGAACACCGCCCCCCCCCCCCAATTCCCCAATAGTCTATGTATAAAACTGCGGCGGGGGAAATTTATCTAATGCATGGATGAAAGGAAGGTGGTTTATTTTCTATCCCAACCACACGCATTCATACCCTTTCCCCCCACAAAAAGGACAGGGAGTGTATACCAAGGGTGAGAGAGAGAAAGGAGGGAGAGTGAAGGGGGTGAGTGGGGATGCATGTCACTGAACGGTTGTGCCTATTTTCGAATTCCTCTCGGACGTTGGTTTGTAGGCCACTCCCGTGCATGGAATCTTTGGGTTTCCAGGGTATCACCTTTCTCCAAACTTCCGGTGCTCTTTCGGCACCACTTTTAACCGATATCTCGCCATTATCGCAAGTCTTTAAATTAAAAGTTTCTGGAAGCGAGATTACTTTGTTGGTGCCTATTTTCTTTTTTTTATTATTTGTAGTCATTTTTTATTCGTTTGGGTTCCTGGATAGGAAAAAAATGTGACGAAACAGCTGTCTGTATATATATATATATATATATATATATATATATATATATATATATATATATATATATATATATATATATATATATATGTGTGTGTGTGTGTGTGTGTGTGTATATATGTATATGTATGAACAAATGATTAATAAAACATATTAAAAAACATCTTGAAAAAGAGTTAAAAACATATTTAATTTTAAAAAAGGAAGCACAAGATAAGTGGATAGTCCTTAATCCGCGGAGATGAGATTACTTTACTTGTAAATATTAACTCTTTAATATTTATAATATATTTTAAGTTTACCATTTTGATTACCTTGGTAAACTTATTGTAATTTTAATTTTTTTTATATGTATATGTATATATATGTAAATGCATTGATATATATGATGTATACGTGTATATGTATTTATATTTGTATGGATAGAAATGTGTGTGTGGCGAATTATACATTATATAAATTATTTTTAAAATATAATTATCCACTGACACGTGTTTCGTCGTCTACGACTCATCGGTGGCTGAATCTAGCGAGATTCGAAATATATAGATATATATATAGATTCATGTAAGTACAAAAAGTATATATTTATACATATATGTACTTACATATATGTATGTAAGTACAAATATATATATATATATATATATATATATATATATATATATATACGTATATATATGTGTAAATATATGTATATGTAAGTATATATGTATATATAGGTATATATATATATATATATATATATATATATATATATATATATATGTATATACATATCTGTATATTTATATACCTATTTATTGATATATGTATATATGATGCACACAGACACAGACACAGACACATATATATATATATATATATATATATATATATATATATATATATATATGTATATATATATATATATACAAATTATATGTGCTATTAGACAGGGAGAAACAACATTCTCTAATATAATATTCCATATATGAATAATATATTAATTAATTAATAATTAATAATTAATTAATTAATTAATTAATTAATTATTCTTCCTACGTAACCTTATTTCTGTACTTTTAACTTATTTTTAGAAGTTAGGAATTCTCACTGTATATGAACTGTTTTGAGTGATCAAAACTAGTCCTAGCTGTTTCCGTTTGTTGTTCAAGTCTTCCTTTACTTTCAACTATTCCACCAATAGTATTAAAGTAACAGCTTTCCGAGTAAACTACCCCCTTTTGTGTGTGTGTGGGGGGGGGTAGGAATAATTTTCCAAATTTAACCGTGATAATCGTTGTCAGCACATCCATCTACAAATACTGTCAAAAAATGTACTTGATTATGAGACTGACGCGCTGCCTACTCCGCTGCCGAGGCTCATATAAACCGCTTCTGTGGTACCAGTCTTCAAGAATTCTGGTGAAAGAACTGACACACTAAATTATCGCCCCATTAGCCTCCTCCCGCTTTTCGGCAAAATATTTGAGTCCTTAGTTAATCAAGCCCTAGTCCAGCACCTAACAGCTGCTAAACTCCCGACTGAAAACAAAATTATGGATTCAGGCAAGCCCGTTCAACAGCAGATATCTTAACTGTAGTTTCTGAACGTATATACCGTTCATTGGACAAAACAGGGGAGGGTAGAGCGGTAGCCCTTGATATATCTAAGGATTTTGACAGGGTATGGGACGATGGTCTTCTAAGGAAAATTAGATCATATGGAATCACTGGAAGAATTCATAATGTAATTAAATCCTTCTTAAGTAAGAGAAAAAGCCAAGTTTTCCTCGACGGTCGTACATCTAAACAATATGACATCAATGCGGGAGTACCTCAGGGGTCTATCCTTGGACCTCTATTATTCCTGATATTCATAAATGACCTCCCTGATAAAATTGTTTCGGAGATGGGTATATTTGCCGATGACACCACCCTCATTAACAGATATGAGGGGAAAACAAATGAACACATATCAAAGGAAATGGCAGAAACACTAGAGGATGACCTCCAATCTGTAGTGGAATGGGGACAAAAATGGATGGTCACATTCAATGCTGCTAAGACTAAGCTTGCTTCCTTCAATAACTACAAGAAACCTTCTCTATCACCAATAGCAATGGCCAAGAACACATTGCCTGAAAGTACTTCTTTTAAACTCCTCGGCCTAACGTTTACAGGGAATATGAACTGGAATAGATACATTGAGAGCATCACCAAGGCTGCTGCAAGGAAGGTTGGCTCCCTCTACCGTGCTAGGAAACTACTTACGCCTGAAAGTATCCTGTACCTCTATAAGGCCACCATTCGCCCATGTATGGAGTACTATTGTCACATTTGGGCAGGTGCATCTGCTGCTTGTCTCTCGCTCCTGGACAGGGTTCAAAAGAGAGTCGCTAACCTGATAGGTCTTGAACTGTCATCTAGGCTTCAGCCTCTGTCCCCTCGACGAGATGTTGCATCCCTCTGCCTGTTCTACAAATACTTTAATGGTGAATGCTCTGACGAACTGCAAACACTTGTACCTCCCCGACGTAACTACCCCCGACAAACCCGACAAGCTACTAAGTCTCATCCCTTTACAGTAGACATCCCTAGGTGCGAGAAAGCCTTTTACTCCAATAGTTTCTTCCTCAGAACTGCGGATCTTTGGAACTCCCTTCCGGGATTCTGCTTTCCCAACTGTACTGATATGCAGAAGTTCAAGTGTAATGTGAACAAACATCTTTCTACTCATCTCCCTTCATAATGACCCTGCAAATTAAGTCCCTGATAGTAGCCCCCTGCTTCAAAGTGGCACTGTGCCTTGTTTGGGGTGAAAATTGAATAAAAAAAAATGTGGGTTGGCAGTGTCGATAGCAGAGAAGTAGATTTGTTTATCGCGCGTGTGTTCAAACCTGGCAGCCAGTAAATTACAATGTATAAGACAGGTCTGTATAATAAGTACTTTTCTCTGCAAAATTTGAATGAGATTTTCTTAATCAGCATAGTCGAAAATCAGTAAAAGCCGCCATTCTATCGAAAATTGTGGAAGTGGAGCTAATGTACACATTTACTTCTCACCCCCTAAAAAAAGTTCACGTGTGCGCAATCTGGCGAATCAGTCCAGAAAAGAAAATTAAATAAAATACTCCACAGAATTCGAAATTGGCGAAAACACAAGTATATAACAAATCATTGTTTCCTTATTTAATGAAATTTCTGTTAAAACTATAGTGTAGATACTCGATGTAAAAAATCGATGATTGCGCATAAAACTAAACCAGGTCTTTCAATTGAGGTATGGAAGCACAAAATGGATACACTACTTCCGCTATTTTTTAAAACTGATTACTTATATTATTGGACAAAATATTAAGATATTTTTTTGCAAACATATTTACGCTTTTTTTTTCAAATATAGTCACGTTTTTTTTTAATGTATTTTATTTAAATATACTTTATACCTGCGCTATATATATTACGATCATCGCCAATTTAAAAATCAATGTTTCGGCAATATGATCTACTGGATTCGTACTTATTATGAAGAAATAAATGATTATTGTTTTATCTTCGGAATCGCTGTGAAATGTTATTTTTGTTTTTTTAGGCAAAAAATGTAAAAAGTCAGCGAGAGAGAGAGAGAGAGAGAGAGAGAGAGAGAGAGAGAGAGAGAGAGAGTTTGAAAGAATATCTACAGAGAGAGATAAAGAGAGAGAAAGAGAGAGAGTTTGAAAGAATATATACAGAGAGAGAGAGAGAGAGTGA
>NC_136483.1:199262240-199277240 GCF_053919585.1 Euprymna scolopes
GTGTTAGTTGTTAAGTTGGTAAGTTGCCGAGTGATTTGTATATTTCTTATTTCGGTTAACTTTAGTTTTTAATGTTGTGAGCGGTAATATGGTGTTGAATGCCACTGCTTTCTAATAGGTGATATGTGAGGCGTCTGGAGAGAGTTGTTGTCGTATGGCCAATATATGTACTATATGAATTCGTAGATTGGTTAGGAAGACAATATTCGAGATATATATATATATATATATATATATATATATATATATATATATATATATATATATATATATGAACATTTTTCGGGGGGGGTACAGAATTTAATAATGGCTAAATACAGACAAATCAACATAAAGATTTAAAAAATAAAAACTGAAAATAAAGGTTAGCTAACCAGGTTTCGTCCCTCGCTCAACAGAGATAAATCGAGGATAATACGATTTAAAAAAAGTCATGAATATGGCGAGGGAAGGAAAAAAAACGAAAACTAAACGGGGGAAAAATTACATAGAGACTAAATTAAGTCCTAAAAGATTTTCTTTTTTCTTGCAAAGAGAAGGTCTCAAAGACTTAATAAAAATAGTCTCTAGAATTTTTAAATGAAAGGGCGAGTGCGACTTAATCAAGATCGTAAACATGTCAGCACTGAAATTCGTGACACATGCATGGTTATATATAAGGTGGTTGCAAATCGTAGAACCATACGTGTTATTCAAAACATCCGAGGGTGAAAAATTTGCATAACGAATCTTTGATAGTACATGTTGTTTCAAACGGAAATCTAATCTTTGCGATATTCGCCCAACGTAGTGCGCACTGCAACTACATTTAAATAAATAAATAATAGAATTATCATGGTGTGTGTGGGGGGGAGAACATCTTTGCAAATGGACAACAACATAGGTCTGGTTGAGAAAACAACACGTAGATTTGATGCAAAATAACACCGTTGCACAGACAAAGAAATTTGCTTAGCAAATCGGTCACTGATGTTACCTAGCCAAGGTAGACGTAGGTAAACAGGACATCTATTAGCTATAATTTGTTTAGGTTTATAAAAATTGGAAACTTTCTTATTAATATTAGTTTCAACAATATCTAAGGTGTAACCATTGTTACAAAGGGTTTTAGTAGTAAATTTAAGCTCGTCATCCAGATTAACTTTAGAACAAATCATCAAGGCTCCATGTGTTAAAGTCTTAATTAAATTGTATTTTAGAACCCATTTTGGAACGTTATAGTTCATTTTGCATTAAAGACTCTTTTAGTTTTGCTAACTTTATGCAAAATTAAAAAAAATACATAGGGACCAAATTAAGTCCTACAAGATTCCCAACGCGTATAGAGACCGGTAAAGGCCACACCATTTGTCTGTCTATACATAATATCGTTAAAACTGAATTCTACCG
This sequence comes from Euprymna scolopes, assembly GCF_053919585.1. NCBI lineage: Eukaryota > Metazoa > Mollusca > Cephalopoda > Sepiida > Sepiolidae > Euprymna > Euprymna scolopes. The sequence goes on from NC_136483.1 coordinate 199,263,630, forward strand.
ACATGGTGGCGAAATTCATCAATTCTACAAAAATATTTTCTGGAATTGGGGGAGTTGGAAGTTTACTTCGATATAAGGCGTCAGCACAAATATTAATAGTTTCTAACAATGAGATGCAAGTAAAAGGACTAATATCAAAAGAACACAATTTGTCTGAATGAGTTTAATTTTGCATAAAGTTAGCAACGCTAAAAGAGTTTTTAATGCAAAATCAACTATAAATTTCCAAAACGGGTTCTAAAATACTTGTAAACCATTTTGCTAACTTATGCTGACAGGACCCTATCATAGATAATATGGGTCTCAACGGCACCCCCGTTTTATGGGTCTTAGGCAAACAATACAAACGGGGGCGAATAGAATCGGTAGGTCGAATTAAATTAGAAATGAAAGTGGGAAGTACACCACTTTTAACCCATTCGGCAAATGGTTTTTGGAACTTGGTCTCGATAGAAATAGTAGAATTATGAGTATCTACCGGACCTAATTTAACAAATTTAGAGGTGTTCCCCCAGGATAGTCATCATTTTATTGGCATAATCCTGGTGATCCATTATGACAAAGCCAGAGCCTTTGTCGGGTTTTGTGATAACTAAAGAATTATTATGGCGAAGTGCTTTGGTTATACGATAATGTTCACTTCGCCATTTTGCTTCACAAAACGAAATAAGCGTGCCAGCACAAGAATGTGCGACGTCATTAAGTTTCGCCTTTACATCACTGACCATAACACACACGTGTGTGTGTGTGTGTGTGTGTGTGTGTGTGTGTGTGTGTTAGAAGATGTACCCGGCGTTGCTCAGTATTAAATATAACGTTAAATTCCTTTAAAAAATGAAAAAAAAAAGAAAAAAGAAATTGAGACAAGGTCATGCAAGTATTATGCTTTTCTTCTAAGCAGTTCACTTCTTGTAAGTAAAAAATACTCGAGCTGAGATCGAAGCCTAAAGTCAGTGAGTCAAGTACGATAACTATTAAGCCAGCTTGACACGTACTTACAAAGTGTTTTAAACCTGCTTATTATTAACATAAAGTAAACGATGCGGGCATGCGCAGTCATAAAACAGTTAGCGAACAGATAAAAATCCGATGACTTTCACGTAAGAATGTTTTCAATTTTTACCCCTTAGCAGCCCTTTTTCCGAATGAAACATGATTTAAAAAATTCCACAAGTTTGAATACCCTATACACCAAATTTCAAGTCTGTAGATAAAAAATTCGTTGAGTATATAGGTTGAGAAGTGTCCCCTCACACACACATTCTCACTTTATAGATATATATGAATAGATAGAAATAGATAGAAAAGTATTTTATTAAATTATCTTTCCAACGTGGATATATTTTTCTAGTCACAATTCCTTCAAGAAAGTCATCGGGTTTTTACGTGAAGGTTGCCAACATGACAAGTGAAAGTGATTTTTGTGGAACGAACTGGATTCGAACTTAGAACACCCAGATCGTCAGTTCGTGTTGTTAATCACTTGACCACCGTCATTTCCCAATCATAACGACGTCACAATGAGAGAAACAAAAATGAAATTAACGCCCCCCGGGCAACGCCGGGTAGGTACACGAATACACATTTATCCTAATTTATCCACGGGTGGAAATGAAAAAAAAAACAAAAAAAAACATCGTTAAAGGGGGCAAAAATTGTGATGCAGTAGATTTATTTTATGGCGATATTAGTTTAAGAAATGTTGGGATACGAGGACAGAGGGAACTGTGATGACCCCACATAACCAACCCCCGAGGGTGAACGATCGCATGTTACTCTAGCAAATCAACATAGCAGCTGTTGTCGACCATGGGGCTGGACATAACATAACTAGCCGGAAACAACTCAAATTACCGGCTTGGGGTGGGGAGTGAGTCGGAAAAGCCACTTGCTAGATTTGGTATCGATCGGGGTGGGGTGGCTAAATTGGAAATTCAGGAGCATTCGGGGTGAGGTAGGGAGCACTTGTGTACATCAAACCGGGCCAAAGATTAGGGAGATTAAGGGTCGCAAACACGCCGGTGAAGTCGGCTGGGGTATAAGCTAACGACATCTGTTCGTAGACGAGCGTACTCCTGACCACATAGGGTAATCGGAGAACAGACCGCAGCAGGTGAATATCATCAACTCGATCGGACGCGTTCATTTATCAAATACGCACGAGCACAAAATAACTCCGAAAAACATGCTTGACGACAGGGTCAGATCTTTTAACATTTCTAGAGATTGACGCTTCTCTCATAGTAGCACGCATTATAATAACATACCCATACTTAATTGTAAAGCACTATAAACGGTTGACAGTTATACAACTTAGATTTACTGTTTCGGAAATAAATACTCAACACGTCATCTACACGTATTCGGCTTTGTTTTTATTTATTTACTAGCAGGCCGCGCGGCGTTACCCGATCGTAAAACACGCATAAATATTACATTTCAATTTAAACAGAAACTGAAACATGTGCATGCAAGTATTATGTTTTTTCTAAACAGATAAATTTTTGTAAGTAAAAGTAAAAAAAAAAAAAAAATACTCGAGCTGATATCGAAACTAAAACCTAAAGACAGCTAGTCAAGTACGATAACCATAAGGCCAACTTCACAGGATATTTAAAAAGTGTTTTCAAACTACTTATTCTTAACATAAGGAATCTATTACGTAAACGATTCACGCATGCGCAATCGTGAAACCGTTAACAAACAGATAAAAATCCGATGAGCTCCCAACGTACCAACTTTTTAATTTTGACCCCTTGGCAGCCATTTTTTGGGACGAAAATAGATAAAAAAGTTTTCCTCATGTCTGAATAACTTATATACGAAATTTTAAGTCTGCAGATCAAAAATTCGTTGAGTATATAGGTTGAGAAGTACCCTTCCACACACGCATTCTCACTTTTATAGATATAGATATTATTTATATATTTATGTATTTTACTCTTTTCTTCTCAAACAAGGTATATTGCCACTTGGAACGTAAGGTGGCTACTATTTGGGATTGTGCCTAATAGGAGACTGTGGGGAGTTGAGCAGTATGTTATCTGTTCATCATTGCATTTAAATTTCTGCAGGTTAGTACAGTCAGGGAAACAAAAAAATAAGCAAGAAATTAAAAAATCTTGCTGTCCGAAGGAAGAAACTATTAGAGTAGAAAGCTTTCTGGCATTTACAGACTTCAACGATGAAGAGGTGGGATTTTGCTGCTTATCCGGTTAGCTTAGAGAATGTACGGCGAGGGGGACACAAGTTCTATGAGTTCAATAGAGTACATTTCATTAAATAACTTGTAGAACATGCACATCGCAGTTGAATACCTGTTAGATTTGAAACTCTTTTTTCGACCCTGTCTACGAATGATGGTAAATGCGTCAATCCAGACGTGACAACAACACTACATGCATGGACGAATGGTGGCTTTGTACAGGGTACTTTCTAGTGAAATTTTCTTTCATTTCAACATTCCTATAGAGTGACGATTTCTCGGCGTATGACGTCATTTATGGAAGCACACATTTATAATTACATACACATCTCTAATTGTACCTATTTACAATGCCTCCCCACGGGACAGAGTTAGACACCAGGGTCGTTTTTTAACGTGGAGAAAAGGTACAAAAATAAAAATTGTCTCAGTCGTGAAGGATTTCTCCCCCACTGAAAGAGAACGAGAAATGGAAGTGCCGCATCTGAAGAACAGATACTACACTTTGATCTTGGCCAAAAGGCCAAGTTATTGAAGCAACCATATTCGGTTCACAGCAGTACAGCTTACATTTAATGTGTTCCGGAAATAAATATTCAACACATATGCACCCATGTTTCAAAGATTCAGCTTTATTAACTATCAAAATTAAATTTAACAAAATTCCCAAGAAATAAAGATTGGTCTATATTTGTTTTCGATGAAAATTTAAAGTATATTAATATTCAAGACATTCTTCTAAAATGTTCCTTTAGTCAAAATACACTGTGGATTAGTTGCAACTTAATATTTCGTAGTATAGTCCGCAAAATAAATTAAAAAAAAAGAAAAAGAAAAAAGAAAACAAAGGAAAACAATTCAGAATCTTCAGGGAGATAGGTGTGGCGCACGCCCACGTTGCGTTTTTTTTTTTTTTTTTTTTTTTTTTTTCAGATCCCGGAATCAAAGCTTGTTCCCGGCGTTAGGGTAGGTGCCATTCTGATCGCTGTCTCCTGAAAGAAAATAACACAAGTAGACTGTCCGTTTCTCACGCCGGGCCACTTTTGATCCTTGACCTGAAAGGTCATCCCAGCTTTCAGTAAACCTAAACAATAACCCAATACGATTCATCGCGAAACAATTGTTTCGTTTGTGAAATTTTATTATTATTTGAATGTTATTATCATTCCTAAATCAGCTCGGTTGAATTTCCCATGACAACATGAGTTATCAACCAGCAAGGCCATCTTGAATTGTTCGGCATCCTTCTATATCAATAAACATTCTAATCCAGTTTTTCTTTAATTACAGTAGAACCTCGGGATACGGCATTAATCCGTTCCAGGTCTGAAATCGTAAGGTGAAATCGCTGTATGGCGAGGCCTAAGCAAAATTTTATACAAAAATGAGTAACAAAATACAGTAGAGTATATAATACGCATGTATATAATCAAATAACATTATAGATAACATCGTAAGGCGCGGCAAATACATTAACCAGGGACCGGAAAAACTTTGTATTTCACTACATAACCTCCTACCGGAATCACCGTATCCCGGAGTCATAGTGTGTTACCGTCAGGTTCATTCTATCAAGTGGTTCAATTACATCAATTATCAGTTTGCTGCTTTGATACCTCATTCTAATGCAGCTTCCTATTCCAGTAGCTTCTTTCCAATAACTGTAAGATTGTGGAACTCTTTTCCTGCTCACTGTTTCCCTTTAAACAGTCAAAAACAGATAAAAACTTGAAACCAATTGGTGGTTTTAAAACTAATATTAATAGGCGTCTTCTGTCTTTTGCGATAATGATCTTTCGTTCTTGTTAGCTTCTTTACATCAAGTGGCTTCACACCTTGTCTGGAACGATTTTCATAAAAAAAAGAAACAATCACGAGATGAGGAAATCTTCTGCCGTGGAGCGTACTTTTCGTTCGCAAAAAGCTGCGCATAGTCGTTTGTTGACATACATTTGTTTGCGCTTCGGCGAGCGGTTTTTTACTCTCGTGAATGGGAAGTCGTCAGGCTAACAGGCGGAGGTCGCGGAGGCCAATCACCCCGTGCTTAAACGCGAGGACATGTCATAAAAGCTGCCGTAAGTGTTGATTAAGACCCCTCCCCCACTACCACCTCCGAGCTGCCCTTCCAAAAGAAGCCTACAATTTGATACTTACGTGTCCAAAGAAGAGTCACCTGCCGTCGGCAAAATAGAACAGCGATCAAACAATGGACACCTAAGACAGACAAGTAAAAAGTGACGAGACGTCTTCATTGCCATCACGCCCACCGCGATAACGGTCGGGTTAGAAGAACCGAATGTCGTCGAAATAAATGCACACTTAAATCTACGTTTGTATTTTTTTTTTTTTTTATTTGACTGGCCTCCGACTTGTTGACCAGAACACCTGTACTGTAACAATCCAATCGCTATTGGACCGGCAGCAGTCCCCTCCCCTCTTTGGTAGACTGGCTGGCGAAGTGTTCTACAACATGGACTCAATACTGAGTAAATGACATATTTTTTTCCATCTATTATTATGGACACGCAGGGCTATCCGGCGTTACCCACTGCATGGATAACGAAAGTAAAGAATTTTTAAAAGTCTAACATCTTTGGTTTAACCATCGTTCTTTCCCTCTCTCTCTCTCTCTCTTTGTCTCTCTCTTTTTGTCTCTCTCTTTCTCTCTCTCTGATTCACTCACACTCTCTCACTCTTATATGTCTCTCTCTCTCTCTCTTTCTCTTTATCTATTTGGCTGACTATCTATCTGTAACGTAGTACACACGTGTTAACATGTAGACACTGGGGCCAAACACATTGTAGCGGGGTACGTCGCAAGGAACAGAACACAAGTAATAACTCGACTCACTTTTTCCCGTTGTAACAATGGTCTGTGCACACGGTCTTTTTTAGTCTTTTTCTTTTTCCTTTCCGTGACGCCACTCCGCACACGGCTCGGCATTTGCATACAACCGCCATACACACGTCCGCGTTCTGTTATATATCTCTCTTTATATATATATATATATATATATATATATATATATATATATATATATATATATATATATATATATATACCTATCCCTATATGAATTCGAGTTGTCGGTGTTCTGTATATATATATATATATATATATATATATATATATATATATATATATATATATATATATATATATATATATATACCTATCCCTATATGAATTCGAGTTGTCGGTGTCTGTATATATATATATGTGGTAAATGTTACCTTAAACTACAACAGAACACCGACAAATAAAATTTAATTTTCGGTAGGTATTCGCGGTCGCTGACAACGAATCTGATAATCAAACCCGTCGCAAATTTACCGTTTGCATGGTATGAACCCTGGATCCTGGGACTATTTTACGCCATTTCACTGCCTTCAGTAGTGTTTTCTTATAGTGAAGTGACTTATCACATCGTGAACGAATCTTTAGCAGACATTTGAAATAACAAGATATTAAAAAAAAAAATGTGCTTCATTTTTATTTGTTTTACATAGTTTTTAATGCTTTTTAGTTTGATATAAAAATTAAGTTTTCATGAGCGGTTTATAAAAACATATTGTTATGTTTTTTGTTCTTTTTGGGGGTGGGGGTATTCAAAAATAGAACTTGTGTAGTTTGATAGGTGCTTCTGCAGTATAATTAACCGTTTTCCGTAAATAACGCGCCGGCATTTACCGAGTAGAATATCATTTAACATTTCACAAAAATTCTGTTTACAGTGGGGCGTTGGAGGGGCGGGGGTAGTGATGTTGGTCGATATGATCAATCACTTCACTACATGAGTGTGCACGCGAACGCATGTAACAAAACACTACTGAAGGCGGTGAAATGGCGTAAAATAGTTACAGAGTCCAGGGGTTAATACCATGTAAACGGTAAATTTGCGACTGGTTGATTATCAGCTTCGTTGTCAGCGACCTCGAATACCCCTATAAAAACAAATCAGGGTGGTCGGTATTCTGTTGTAGCGTAAGGTAATATTTCATACTATGGGGTAGTACTGCCCATCAAGTGGTCCCTCGTAGTCCACGTTTATCCGTTATCATGGGTAGTCAGCTTTAGGCCACGGGCTAAATTGAATCGGTGGCGCTTTAGCAGCTAGTGCACATCCTCTGGATGCTTTCACCTTTTTTTTCAACATCATCCAATACACGTATGAACGCATTCAACTTTTCGTTCTGGTGGCGCCAGGGTGTCCTGTGTGAAAATTCTTTAAGATTTCTTTTGTAGGGTTGCTGGAACAGCTATTCTCTCCTCATATAATAATACCTGGTCGCATGTTGACAAAATCTCCATCGGGCTTCAGTTTTTCCTTGGTTTCTCTTATAAAATCGTCGCTTTTGGCTTCTTTTCTTATTACCCAGAGTAACGGGAAGTTGCATAGGATCGAAATAATCTCTCTCCGATCGTAGTGATGCGATCACCAAGTCTTCAAGTTGTTCACCAATCCTTAGTATTTATACGCGATAGCCCGTCTGAGTGTCCTTACGTCTTTGACGGAAGCAACTCCATATCAAAGTCGTAATTTAGTAGGATTTTCCCCCATCTTTGGAGCCCATCAGGCAAGTTACACGCGCCGATACGATATGCGCTCGCGTCACTTGCGACGACAATGTCTAAATCTGTGTTGTAATGGGTCAGAAATAGTTCCGACGTAGGCACCTCTTCTAGCTTTTCGAACGCCATCTTGCATTCCGTGGTCCAGTTCCAAACGTTGTCCTTCCTAAGTAGTTCGTATAAACGTGTGCGCAGTGTGTGCATATATGAAATAAAGGCTTGGTAGTAATTAGCTAAGCCTAAGGAAATACTTTGCAGTGTGTTATGTCGTGTGGCTCAGGCATATTTCTTTTTTCTTCTTTTTTTTTTTTTTTGCTATGCACTTTTCTGGACCGGGCCGTCTCCCATTCCTATCTATCATTTGGCCGAGGTATTTTATTCGGCCGGGGAAAAATTCACATTTGCTGTCTTTAAGTGTGAAGCCGGGCTCGTTTATATTTTCGAACACGTGAAAAACGTGATTTCTATGTTGCTTTTCACTATATTATCGTCCAGGTATTCGATGGAAAAATAAAGGCCGCTCAACATCGTGTCGATTATCTGTTGAAAGATAGCTTATGCGACTTTGATTCCGACAGCAAACCCGATGAACTTAAATAGTTATTTGTGAGTGGTAATACATAGTGAACCAAAAAAAACAAAAAACAAAAGCTAAATGGAGGCCATCTAGAACATATGCTGTAGAACGGAGAAAAAAGGCCAAAGACCTTAGTGTTTTGATGTGGGGTTTTGAATATAATAAACTAGTTATAACCAAAGTTTCATTTCATTCGGACAAAACACTAAGAAACGGGGCCTAATTAGAGTTAGGGCCCGTTTTTTTGGGGGGGGGTGTCAGCCTGTACATAAAATATTTTAGCTTTATTCCTCAACGAATAGGTACGCTTCGTTCAGATCTATTTTTGAGAAAATGTTCCCTCTATCTGGTTACGTAAAAATTTCCTCGGGGCTGGTTAGCGGTAGTGATGATCCTTAAGTGTTGCATTCAACTTGTTCGAGAAGTCAAGATTCCTGCTTTGTCGAGTTTGTCCAGGTCTACGCCAATCTTTTGTATAGAGGCAAACGGTATGCTGTTATTTTTTTTAAGACTTGTACTGTTATGTAACTCGAGCTTCGCCTCTATTTTCGTACAGCAGCTTAGTTTGTCCGAAAAATACATTGGGAAATGACTCATTCAGGTTTTCTTTAATTTTTTTAGCTTCGGCTGTGAGGCTGTCTATTTTTTGACAAAAATCGTATATATGTGAGTCCCAGAGTTCAAATTATTTAATCCAGAACCTAGCCCAAGATCACGTCAGCATCTTCCGGTAGTTTTCAGTAAAAGCAGCCAGAAAACACCAACGCGATTAGCCAATCAGCTGTCAGTTGTCAGTAGATGATGTTTTCGTAAATAGAAAAAAATCTGATAGTATGACTTGGGTACTATCAGCGAGAATCGAAACCCTAACCATCAACTTTGTCGTACCATTTGAGCTTCAGATGAAACGGAGAACGTTTATATTTAACCGTCTTTCACGCATAAATGTATTTGTAAGCATACAAGAACACTTTAAGTCGACTTACGCTGTCCACGTTCTATTTTTTTTTTCAAGGCTGACTCCTTAGCTTTTACTTTTGCCAGTTAAAAACTAAATCGAATTTGTTTCACAAGTATGAATCCTTTCTATATTAACTTTCAAGTCTGTAGACCAAAAGTTGGCGGAGGAATTTGGCAGGGACCTTTCATCAGAAATCACTGTAATATATATATATATATATATATATATATATATATATATATATATATATATATATATATAGTTTTATTCAAGCCCAAACTAAGCATATTGCCTACTGAATCGACAAGAATTACTTGGCGGGGCGTTGGGCAGCAAGATAGGCGGTACATTACATGTAAGTTTGAAACGCATATTTGACCTAGTGACCTATGTACAGACGGAAAGATCCTCTTAATAGTGATGGAGGTGAATGCATACAAGAAACGAGAAGAAGAAACCGTAATCCAGTCGAGTGCAGAACATTCCGGTTTCTTTTGTTATTGTCATTGTTTTCTCCGTCGCCTTTTTTGTTTTCGACGGCGACAATTTCCGTCCTTGTTTTTCAGAAAAAAACAAAAGACGTCAATGAACTAAAATAAAGTTCAGCAATGAAGTTCTACTTTTTGTCATGCAAAACGCACGTTTTCAGCGCGCATAATCGAACATAATAAAACGGATGTTAAAGGTTCTCAGCTGATGAAAATTGGGATCGGCTGGGTTACGGTGTATGGGGGGGGGGGTGCAGCAACAAAATCCATTGTTTGGTGAACCCACTTCACTCTCACTTGCAAAACGATCCGTATCAAAAGTACTTACATATACTTATATCTTATCAGCCTTACACGATGTCTCCCTCCGGATTATTACTTAATTTGAATTAATTTCAACGCGTCCAAGCATCTTGATAGAGGTTATAATTGTCAGACTGTCACGCTTAAATAATATTTTCATTCGTCTGCCACGTTTAAATTTGAATTAATATTTTTGTCAATCTGTCACGTTTCAATTTGAAATGATATATTTGTCAATCTGTCACGCTTAAATTTGAAATGATATATTTGTCAACCTGTCACGCTTAAATTTGAAATGATATATTTGTTAATCTGTCACGTAAAAATTTGAAATGATATGTTTGTCAATCTGTCACGCTTAAATTTGAAATGATATATTTGTGAATCCTACATGTTTAAATTGTAAATTATATTTTGTAAATCTGTCACAATAAAATTTAAATCGTATTTTTGTCACGTTTAAATTTAAAATAGTTTGTAAATCTATTACGTTTAAATTGGAAATATTATTTTTGTCAATATGTCATGTTTAAATTAGAAATAATATGTTTGTCAATCTGTCACGTTAAAATTTGAACAGATATTTCGTCAGTCTGTCACGTTTAAATTTGAAATAATATTTTTGTAAATCTGTCACGTTTAATTTTAAATCCTATTTTTTCAATCTGTACTGATTAAATTAAAATATTTTTTGTTAATCTGTCATGTCTAAATTTCAAATAATATTTTTGTCAATCTGTCACGTTGAAATTTGAAAAAATATTGTTGCCAATCTGTCACGTTTAAATTTTAAATAATATTTTTGTAAATCTATCAGGTTTTAATTTAAAATAATATTTTGTCACTCTGTCGCGTTTAAATTTAAATAATATTTTTACCAATTCATCACGTTGAAATTTGAAATAATATATTTGTCAATCTGTCACGTTTAAATGTGAAATAATATTTTGTACATTCGGTCATGCTTGTATTTGAAACATTTTTTGTCAATCTGCTAGGTGTAGATTTAAAATAAAATTTTTGTCAATCTGTCACATTTTAATTTGAAATACTTAATTTTGTTCATCTGTCAATCTGCCACGCTTTTATTAATGTTGTCCTCTTATGCTTACGCTTAAGTATTTTTTTTCAGTTAGTCTAAGTTTAAGATAATATGGTTTTTAACAGTTCAATCTTTAATATCATTTTCCTCCATCTGTCATGCTTACGTCTGAATTTTCATTTTTGTGCGTCTTTCACACTTGTTTTTATCTGTTAGCGTATTTAGACTCGACCACGCATATTCCTAAAAACATCTATTTTTCCATTCGTCTGTTTGTTTGTCGGTCATTTTGAAGTTGAAAATACATTTTCTTTTCTCGTTAAACTCGTTGATTGAATAGAAACATATCAAGAACTAGCATACACTATACACTTGCCCGGGAATGAATTAGAACTCTACCCCTCCCTCCACAGTGAACGCCATATTTTCCTTTTGTAATTTGTATTATTTTTTATTTTTGCAAAGCGTTTTGAGATCTTGGGGAGGCTTCTTGCTACCAAAATTCCAGTGAAGACCTATGTCGCTGTTAATGAGAAATCAATGGTAAGTGCTTGTTACGATAACGCAAATTCAACTACAAGGGTTCTCGAAAGAGGTTGGCTGCTTACTTTTAATGCATCTAAAATCAAACTCTAATCTTTATATCATCAACGCTCTGATCCCCATCTGGCACCAATTGAAATGGATGCGTCTCGTCTTGGAGAAGCTTTATGTTTTGACAAGCGTCTGGGATTGACCTTTACTCCTGATCTAAAATGGAACACGTACATCAAATCTGTCGCTGAAAAAAATAGTAGAATCCTTCTACCGCTCCAGAAGATATCTCACTGCTGATGCAATTCTCTATATAAAAGCCAAGTACGCCCAAGGATGGAGTACTGCTGCCACAATCGGGGAAGGAGCTGCTAGAAGCAGCTTATCAGGCCTTGACAGAGTACAAATAAGACTTCGTAGCTTAGTGGGGGATGCCCTTTTCTATTCCCTACAACCTCTCTCCCACAGAAGAGATGTTGCGAGCCTGTCCTTGTTTTATTATTATTTCCATGACAAGTGCTCGTCTGAGCTCCAATTTCTGGTCCCCCCTCGCCAATCTTTCACGAAAAACACCCGTCTAGTTGAAACCACTTTCAATAGTTTTCTCCACTCCTAATCTGTGCCTAAATCGAAACGTAGATTCCATGAACAAAATTTCTTTCTTAGAACTGCACGCTTGTGGAACTCTCTTCCGTTTGCCTGTTTTTCATAGCTGACTACAACTTGGTTGTCTTCAAATCCATCATAAACAAATTCTTAAGTAATCCAATTTACCAAATTTCCATCACTAACGATTACTACGATATTATAGCCCATTGATTACTGTACACTCTCTAAACTTTTATCCTCGTGTGGCCTCTGGGCCCTGATAGGTGGTGAGTACTCTAAATCTGCGGAGAGTACTGTAAATCTGCGAGACTTGTTGTCACTTAGACTCCAAAAAACTCAACCAGTCGTTCTTAAAAAATCTTTGATGATGGCCTGTTTGATAACTCCTAGTGAGTAAATAATGAGTTTACGACTCTACACGAATGATTAATGCAAAGACTGAAAGGTAGTATCCGCAAAAGAGATATACCAGAATTGATGACCAAAAGAAAACCTACGTTAATGCAGCAAGACTCCGAAAACTACAGATTAATAACTTGATTATCACCGATATGGAAAATCCTAACGACATGAGAGAACAAATTTAGCAATCCCGTAACAATCGTGAACTACTTCCCGATAAACAAGAACGATGCTGAAAAGAAATAGAGAGACGCACGACAATAAATGAAAAGATCCTAAGGAGGTAAAAAGCAGAGAAATAAAACATAGTCATGGCATGGACTGACTACAAGAAAGTTCACAATAGAATATCTTAAGAAGCGAAATTTTTACAATTTAAAATTTTAAGTCATAGTCTAATTTAAAAACTCGTATTTAAATTTATGGGGCTCGACGTGAATTTGCCCTCGGTTTAACTTTTATTAAAATTGCTGACTCGGTTTAAACTTTTATTAAAATTGCTGACTTGTTTACAAAAAAAAGAAGATAATAATAATAATAATAATAATAATAATAATAATAATAATAATAATAATAATAATAATAATAAATAAATAAATAAATAAATAAATAAATAAACAAACAAACGAAATGTATTCTTGTGGATTTAATTTAGTAATATATATATATATATATATATATATATATTACTGTTTTGTTCTATTTTACTTCGATGAAATATCTCAGATATGATTATACTTCGAATTCATGGTAAATTAAATGAACGTGTCCAAAAAAATGACGTAGTAAACAGGAATTTGCGTAAGGAAGGAAGTCGGTGAAAGGTAGAAAGCAAAAGACGTGTTATATAACGAAAGTCGTGGTTCGAAACAAAAGATTTGAGTGATAGCTAAGGTTAGAGATAATCTCAAACTAGA
>NC_136483.1:199282240-199334740 GCF_053919585.1 Euprymna scolopes
CTTGCATGAATCGAGCATAAGCTTTTGGGTGGTATAAGAGATTCAAAGAAGGCAGAGCGTCTGTGAGAGATGACGAGAGGTGTGGGAGCAGTAAAGAAATCAGAACACCAGAGTTGATTGGCCAAATAAAGAATTTCATGGATAAAGACCGTCGTGTGTTTATAGAGACAATAAGTGCACAGTTTGATGTCAGTGTGGGAACTGTACATACAGTTATTCGCGAGGAACTGAAGATGCTGAATATTTGTGTGAAGTTTGTCCCAAGGGTGTGCAGAGAAAATCAGAAAGAAAGACGTCGTCATGACAACAGGGAAATAGTAGAGCTGTTCGATTCAGATCTTCACCCCCCCCACTATAATCCAGACCTTGCTCGCTGTGACTTTTAGTTATTCCCTAAGCTCAAGGAAAACCTTAGAAGCTGTCGTTTTGAGACAATAGAGGAAATGAAAGAGGCTGTGATGAGGGTCATTGATACAAGAAGACTTCCGTGGGTCTTCCAGAAGTCGTTGGAACGGTGCAAGTGCATTGCAGCCGGAGGAGATTACTTCGAAGGGGGCTAGAGTTTAATGTGTGTATTGTCAATAAAAGTTCCCATACAAAAATGCCTGGAAATGTATTTAAGGCGTACGCATTGATCTAATCAAACAAAGTCGATTTATAAATCTACTGCGTAACTATATTTTAAATATGAACAGTGTTCAGTTCGTAAATAGAGATTAGTAGTAGTGGTAGTAGAAATATTAGTGGTATAAAAACTTGATATTCCCATGAAACTTCCTTCTTGGGAGGAAGCCGGTTTAACCCGTCTATGGTTAATACCGCTGGAAAAAGAAACAACTCTATCGTTATTATTGCGTTGTTATTTGATTTTTGTTATTTAATTTGTTTTAATTCCGATATCGATGAATTTCTGATTGATTTTACTGAATTTGAATTATCCATACAGTACATGTTACCCATTTTCAGCTTCGCATATTTGTGCTCTTTCCAAAACATTATTCATGACAGATTGCAGAATCTCTGGATTGCGATTTAACTCCCTTATTTCGTTCTCCAAGCTGACACACCTCGAAACGTCAAACCCTAACCCCTGCAAGGATTGAAGAAAAACATTAAGAACGAAATAAGGGAATTAAATCGCAATCCAGAGATTCTGCAATCTGTCGTGAATAATGTTTTGGAAAGAGCATAAATATGCGAAATTGAAAATGGGCAAAATTTAAAAGACATTATTTTTTATGAATAAAGATTGTTTGAATTTTGCATTAAAAAAAGAAAATGTCCCAATGTCTTAGTCAGATTATATTAAAATTACAGAAAGATATCATCTAAAATAAGGAATCCCTTCAGTGACTTTGTGGACACTATATATATATATATATATATATATATATATATATATATATATATATATATATATATATATATATATATACTATTGTATGTGTTGCTCCGAGCTTGTGATCGAGCAAATACTAATGTGTTCACTTAAAAGTCAAGGCATGTTGGCGGGAGGAAGTGAAACATCTGAGCACCAGAGAACAGTTTGGGTCATGTCATCCACTGTATAAACTTATTTACAACGTCGCTATGCAAAAAGAAGTTGCGTAACAATTGATCAAAATAAAGAGTTGTCTGCCTCTCGATTGGAAAGAAATGAGATCTCGGAAAAGTTGCAATCAAACTAAACAGTGTTACACCGTTTTCAACTGATGAATCGTTACGCAGCATCATCGCAGAAATTAATGTCAACGAAGACGTCCATGTGCAACACCTCTTCGAAATCAGAAGAGGCATTATATTAGAAATGGATGGACAATCGGTGTTCTCCTACTCTTCTGGCACTTTTGCTAGGAGCAAAGTGTAGTATCTGTTCTGGCAGATGCTGCAAGCTATGACTAGCAAAGACCAGATGTGGGGGCAACCCCACATGCCTGACCATTAACCAGCTCCCATTTACCACCTCTCGGGAGCTGGTCCCCTTTTTCCCTTCCCCCTCCCTTCACTCCTCGCATTAAAAATCGGCCTTGTGCCTAATTTGCTCGGTGGGGGAGCAAATAAACACCATCTGTTCTGGCAGATACTACACTTAAGATAATTTGTACCAGTCAATGGAGGGGAAACCCTCTATACTGGGACAATTATTATTTTTGGTAACCAGAGTGCCCCCTTTTTGCCTACTTTTAGGGGAGCTGGTTTTTACCTCACATTAAAAACGGCCTTGTGCCTAATTTGCTCAGTAGGGGAGCAAATAAATACCATCTGTTCCGGCAGATACTGCAAGCTATGACTAGCTATGACTAGCAAAGACCAGATGTGGGGGCAACCCCACATGTCTGACCTTTAACCAGCTCCCATTTCCCACCTCTCGGGAGCTGGTCCCCTTTTTCCCTTCCCCCTCCCTTCACTCCTCACATTAAAAATCGGCCTTGTGCCTAATTTGCTCGGTGGGGGAGCAAATAAATACCATCTGTTCCGGCAGATACTGCAAGCTATGACTAGCTATGACTAGCAAAGACCAGATGTGGGGGCAACCCCACATGCCTGACCTTTAACCAGCTCCCATTTCCCACCTCTCGGGAGCTGGTCCCCCTTTTCCCTTCCCCCTCCCTTCACTCCTCACATTAAAAATTGGCCTTGTGCCTAATTTGCTCGGCGGGGGAGCAAATAAATACCATCTGTTCCGGCAGATACTGCAAGCTATGACTAGCTATGACTAGCTATGACTAGCAAAGACCAGATGTGGGGGCAACCCCACATGCCTGACCTTTAACCAGCTCCCATTTCCCACCTCTCGGGAGCTGGTCCCCTTTTTCCCTTCCCCCTCCCTTCACTCCTCACATTAAAAATCGGCCTTGTGCCTAATTTGCTCGGTGGGGGAGCAAATAAATACCATCTGTTCCGGCAGATACTGCAAGCTATGACTAGCTATGACTAGCAAAGACCAGATGTGGGGGCAACCCCACATGCCTGACCTTTAACCAGCTCCCATTTCCCACCTCTCGGGAGCTGGTCCCCCCTTTCCCTTCCCCCTCCCTTCACTCCTCACGTTAAAAATTGGCTTTGTGCCTAATTTGCTCGGTGGGGGAGCAAATAAATACCATCTGTTCCGGCAGATACTGCAAGCAAAGACCATATATGGGGGCAACCCCACATATAAGACCTTAATCAATGTAGGGGCAACCCTTCATACCAATTGTCACTATCCATCTCCCCTACTCCCCGGGGAGTTGGTCCCCATTTCCCCTTCACTCCTCACATTAAAAATCGGCCTTGTGCCTAATTTGCTCGGTGGGGGAGCAAATAAATACCATCTGTTCCGGCAGATACTGCAAGCAAAGACCAGATGTGGGGGCAACTCCACATGCCTGACCTTTAACCAGCTCCCATTTCCCACCTCTCGGGAGCTGGTCCCCTTTTTCCCTTCCCCTTCCCTTCACTCCTCACATTAAAAATCGGCCTTGTGCCTTATTTGCTCAGTGGGGGAGCAAATAAATACCATCTGTTCCGGCAGATACTGCAAGCTATGACTAGCTATGACTAGCTATGACTAGCAAAGACCAGATGTGGGGGCAACCCCACATGCCTGACCATTAACCAGCTCCCATTTCCCACCTCTCGGGAGCTGGTCCCCTTTTTCCCTTCCCCCTCCCTTCACTCCTCACATTAAAAATCGGCCTTGTGCCTAATTTGCTCGGTGGGGGAGTAAATAAATACCATCTGTTCCGGCAGATGTTGCACTTTGTGACCGTTGCCCTTGTGGCAATTGGTTATTGGTACATGTAGGGGCAACCCTATATGTACCATCCCCTTCTCCTCCCTCCCCTTCACCTCCCATAAAACCGACCTTGTGTCACATTTTGTTTACGTGGGGAAGCAAATAAATACCTATTCTTATAAACGGAGTTTGAATACAAAAACTCTAGCATCTAAAAAGAACGGAAGAAATTGATTGCCTATCGTAGCATTGACCAAGCGTTCCTGTTTCAGAAGTTTCTTGTAGTCTTTTAGACTGGAAATCTTCGGCTAGATAGTATAATGTCTTATGAACTGTGTATACCCGGTGTCTTTGTTTGAGAGAAAATACCTTTTGCATCAGGTGGACAAACCACAACTTGCCGAAGCAATCAGACATAAAAACAAAATCAAACAGTAGTGTGCAGTAAACTGTTCCTTTCACAGAGCACAACGAACTAGACGGAGGATCTATTCTTCACCGTCTGAAATGGAAGGAAGGGAACAGGTAGATTTCGATTGCAAACGATGAAAACCGTTGAAAAGTATGGAAGAGCGACTGGTATGTTTGAGGTTTGAGGTTAGACCATATATAAAGAACTGTAGGTATCAGAGGCGAAGTCGAATGTTGAATGTAAACAATGTGAACATTACCGAGACGACAATAATTTCTGGGAATAAGGATGACTTCTTGTCGAATGGAGAAAATAAGTAGGCATTGATACAGCTGATCATGGAACGAATGAAGCAGAAAGGATGTGATGTGATGTCCAGTAGAAGGGGATGCTGACGTTGAGATTGCAAAAGACAGCCATCGGTATATCTGCTCCCAGACCGACAAACCTTATTGGAGAAGACACAGATCTTGTTCTCTTGCCGCGTTATACAAATGTTTCCAAATGTACTGCACTCTATTTCCGCTCAGACAAGGTGACATCATACATCTATAATATGCAAGTCCTCAAACAGGTGCTTGGTGAAGCAGTTTGCAATGACCTGTTATTTCTGCACGCTTTTACAAGATGTGATTCGGTGTCCAGAGTGTTCGGGATTAGAAAGCAGTCGGCGTTCCAGCGTAACATCAAAAGAGCAAAGACAATGAAAGATTGTTCAAAAACATTCTCTCGACCAAAGCAAATGGTTCCAAGTAAATGATAGCACTGTTCAATGGCGATCAGAAGGATTCATTGGCGTCGATTAGATACAATATGCTCTGCAAGAAAGTTGCAAGGGCAAATATGTTCGTCACGCTAGAATGGCTCCCTGCCAACCGTCTATGCTTGTAGATTTCATTAAATTTGATCCCAACTGACCTGTTGGTGGTCTAAGTCAACTATTTATATAAATTGGGTTCTGCACTCAAGGATCTTTCATAATATGATTCGTGGTTCGTAAGGTGTCAATCCACCCTCTACATTTTTTTTCTAATATTCCATCAGATTTTTTTCAGACCGTTCCTCGTGCTCGTATAATTACCGGTATCACGATTGTTTCGATGTTATATTGCGTTTTAAGTTTACTTTACAGTTCCGTGAACTTAATTTTTTCTGCGTCCTTCGGCCTCGCCCTGTAATTTGTTGAGACAGAAAAATCTACTTTGGTATTTTGTTTTTCCATGTCTGTGTTTCTATTATTATTATTATTTTTTTTTTTTTTGAGTTGGTCAGTTTGTATTGTGATACTTTAACTTTGGATTCTTTTTATGTTCGTACGATTGTTTATGTATCCAATGTGCAATTGTTTGCATAGTTACACGTGCGTTGCCTATCCAACCCACTCACGTGTCTTTTTTTATATTGTCTTTGATGCACTTACTTATAATGTGGTCTACTGTCTCGTCGATTTAGTATAAAAGTGTTGCTTTAACAACAAAAAACAAACAACAACAAAAAAAAAAACAATTGGCCGTATTACTTGGAACACATGAATGTGCATATATCTGTATTTGTACGAAATTGTCATATTTGTGTTTTTTATAATCATTATCGTCGCCATTAGTATATTATTAATAATCGTAAACGTTGTTATATTATTATTATTATTATCATTATTATTATTATTATTATTATTATTATTATTATTATTAGTAGTAGTAGTAGTAGTAGTAGTAGTAGTAGTAGTACAAACCAGGTCAACGACCCTTTCCTATACTTCTACATCTGCAAAATTTGTTTATTTCGAAATGTCCTTGAATATACTTTACATTCTCGTTCCTAACTCTCTACTTCGCTTCCTATTTTTTTCTTTCTCTCTCTCATCTTCTCTTTTTTTTTACTCTCTCTCTCTCTATCCATCTGATACATTTCTCAACTCCCTATCTTTCTTTCTCTCCCCATTTCTCTCACTCTCTTTATATATATATATATATATATATATATATATATATATATATATATATCTTCTCTCTCTCTCTCTCTCTCTCTCTCTCTTTCTTTCGCACACTATCTTTTTCATTCGTTTTCATTTGTTATTATTTGGCTGCGAAACAGCTGTTGCCGATCTTTATTTTTTTGGGTCACGTGAGCGACCTTTTTAGTCACGGAGCTGCCATCTGTTGGCCACGAATGTTACCAATACCTTATTTGATGGACGTTCCCGTTTGGTGTTTTCCCCTCATAGCTGCCAGCTGTGGCGGCACCCACTCCGAAACAACAATGGAAAACGGATATAAAAATTACAAAAAACAAACAAAAAAAAAAAAAAAAAAAAAAAGAACCTGAGCATAACCAGGATCAGTGAAAGACGGCAGAAGTAAAACCAATGCTTTTAAGCAGACGCAGAACAACGGCACACACAAAATAAACGACATTGTCATGGCGATCAGGTCAATCGCTCAAAGTTGTTGGCGACACACATATATGTTACATGGCAATTTTTAGAGGAAGAGGGTTGGAGCTGGCGCCACCTACTTCCGAACCGTACCCTCGTAGAATAAATTCGGAGAAGGCTGTTAGCTGGTGCTGGTGAGTTTTCATATCTGTTGGCCACAACTTTAGAGCGCAGGTAATGATCCTTTACAGTTATGACTCTAGAAGACGGATTACGCCGATGACGTAACGAAGTGGCTTGTGATGGAGTGGAACAGATAGTTCACCCAACTCTCTGGAGGCTTCTAGATTATCAGTTCTGTCCGCTTGTTTTATATGTTTTATATGTTTTATATGTTTTATATGTTTTATATGTTTTATATGGCCTCGAAAAGATTTCATAGAATCGAATTCATGTGCAAAGTTGGTGCTTGTGCACTTTTTGCCACCGTGCTATTTTAAAATAATTTTTTTAGGTTGAATTCAAGCTTCACGATATCTTTTTCTTTATTAAATTGTTAGGTGGAAGCACAGAATAGTTACAAAACCGCTGCTCCTCCCCATGTTAAGAATGGCTTTTAAAATAATAACGTTATTATTTCAGCACGGTGGCAAAAGTGCACGAGTATCAAAAGGTTTGTATCTTTTGTAGAAATACTCCCGCCATTAAAAACACAGACAAAAACAGTAAAAAAAAAGTTTTAAAAGCTTTATTACATTATTTACTCAAGAGAATAAAAGCCATTAAAATATCATTAAATATTTAATTAAAAAGATCATTAAATATTTAATTTAAACTATCATTACATAATTAATTAAAAATATCATAGTCCCTATACATCTGTCTCCAAATAAACCCACACACCTATATAACTACCATTTCGCAATGCGCTTTACAGTTGCGTTTATTTTTCCATTTGTATAATTAAAAAAGATGGCTTCTTCTGCATCTTGAACATATATCAGAATGATTCAATGGTCTGAGCGTGTGGAACAGAATTGGTCCCTGGACCTCAATTCTAACCCTAACCATAACCTTAACTTTAATTTTAACCCTAACCCAAAAATCAACACACACACACACACACACACACACACACACACACACACACACACACACACACACACACACACACACACACACAGTGTGGGGAATTCTAAGCTAGTTGGGTTCTTACTGTTTTTGATATAAATCAGTCGTAAAATAAATATTTGGTTTCGTTAGTTGGATAGAAGTTCATAAAGAGGATCAAATTTTTATTAATACGGTCAGCCGATCAGAAAACAATAACAAAACAAAGATTGACAGCAGGTAACGAGGATATCCTTTACGTTAACACTTAGTGGGTAACAGAAAACTCACTGTACATAAAGAAATAGGCATAATAGCAAGATAAAGTCGACATACATTGACAATAAAAATAAACAACGTAAAACCTTTTTATTGTTTTCGAGTCTTCCTTTGCGATCAAACTTACCGAAGAGAACACTTTTGAATTGCTAGGAGAATTCAACGTCTGAAGAAAATAAAGTTCTATGTAAAATGGTATACTGAACGAATGTCTCATAATCAGAAGTGTGTGAGTTCAATCTCTGTACAAGGCAGTACATTATCATTTTTCGTCTATACGTTTAAGGTAATTTTTCCCTTGTTCGCATTCAGATGAGGCCAGACAGAGGATTTGTACACACGACAGGCTTTAAAAACACATCCAAATGCAACCAGCAGTCAAGCACCGTGTCCGTCATACTAACAAACTAGTTGCTAAGTAGAAGAAATTATAGACTTATATGTTGTTTTTTTTAATGTATTATTTTTACAACAAAACCAGTGACCATGATTAAAACGTATGTGTCTTTCCAAGGGCGAATACGAGGGTGTGCAATAAGTAATGCCCCTGACCCAATTCCAGTTGTCTGATCTAGCTGAAATTTTGCATGTGCAATGGTTTATATCTCTACGGATTATGTGGCAAATTACAGCTCTGAACTAATTGTGATTTCTGTTTTACAGGTGTTTGAACTGAGTCAGGTGTGAAATGGGGCCTGTTGAATGTCGAGTAGTGATCCGGTTTTTATATTTGAAGGGACGCACACCACAGGAGACTTTTGATGAAATGAAAGAAACTTAAGGTGATAATGCCCCATCATATGACCTTGTAATCATGAATTCAAACATGACCGGAAGTCTGTGGAAACAGCTCCCAGACCTGGTCGCCCCCTTCTGCCATTGATGAGGCATCCGTCAAGTTGAGGCTGCCATTTTGGAAGATCGGCGCATTACTATTCGCCAAATAGCCCAAGATGTCAAGATTAGTACAGGGTCTGTGGAAACTATCATTCATGACCATTTGCATATGCATAAGGTGGCTGCCTGAGTGATTCCCAGGTTGCTCACACCATTCCAGAAGCGAGAACGCGTCGAGTGCTCGAGGATGAATTTGGAGATGTGCCAAGAAGATGAGTCAAAGTTTTTCAAAAGACTGATTACACAGAATGAAATCTGGGTCCATCACTATGATCCAGAGACCAAAGCCCAGTCAATGCAGTGAGAGCACTTGGACTGACCACCTCCAAAGAAGGCAAGGGTGCAGCCCTCCGCTGGCAAGGTCATACTCACAGTCTTCTGGGACCAGGACGGAGTAGTGATGACAGATTTCCAGGCAAAGGATACCACAATTACAGGAGCCTATTATGCTTCACTTTTGAGGAAATTAAGGGAAGCTATCAAAATCAAGAGGCGGGGCAAGATCAGCAAAGGTACCCTCCTCCTGCAGGGCAACGCTCCGGTCCACAACTCGCATGTTGCAAAATCAGAAGCACGGGCGTGCGGTTATGAAATCCTCCCCCATCCTCCCTACTCTCCTGACCTTGCAGCCTCTGACTTTCACCTCTTCCCAGCCATGAAGTTGTTTTTGAAAGGAAAGCGTTTCCCAGATGATACAGCCTTGATTTCTGAAGTCACGTCGTGGTTGGAGGACCAACCTTGGGTGTTCTAAAAAAAACGGTCTGTAGAGCTGCATCAAACGATGGGAGAAATGCATAACTCCTATGGTTCCTATGTAGAGAAAGACTAATAACTGTGCCAAGTTTCGTTGCTCTACTGCTATGGGAAGTGAGTCAGGGGCATTACTTATTGCACGTACCTCGTCGAACAAGAAATAATGGGTTGAGAAAAAAAAACAGGTGTAATGTGGCTATATTCAACACAAATATTTCATAATCAGAAGACTATGAGTTCAATCTCTGCACAAGGCAGTACATCGTCATTTTATTTTTTTCTATTCATTTAAAGTAATTTTCCTTGTTCGGATTCAAACATTACACAAATTTACTCCCCAATTCTTACATTTCAGCTGAACAATCGTCTCCAACTTCTACTCTTTGTTGTCTTGTTTAATTTATTTCAAAGTTTTCTTTGATCGGCCAAACGTCCTGCAATTATTAAGCACATCTATGCTTCTGCAATGGTTTATCCAGAAGGATGAACATTTCATTTGACAATAGCTGCATAGTAGATTTGTCTTCTATGCTGGCCAATGGAACGTTTTTAACAAATCTTCTGATGTGTTCGGTTATTTTTAATCATGATTCCATTTAATAAATGGTTCTGCCGAAGTCGGGCGAAATAGCATGTTGGGGTGATGACCCAATATTCATTGCCATATAACATGATCCTCTTGATGATACAGCTGATGTATAATTTATTCTGGTTGGAGAAGTAACTTTTAAGAAACAATACAATACAATACAAAAAGACAATAAAAAACAGCAATACAATAAACAATAAAAAGCAGTAAAAAAAACTTTTAGGAAACAATAAAAAAAATACAAAAAAAAATTAAAAACAATACAAAAAACAATAAAAACAATACAAAAACAATAAAAAACAACACAAAAACAATAAAAACACTACATAAAACAATAAAAAACAATACATAAACAATAAAACAATTCATAAAACAATAAAAAACAATACAAATACAATACAAAAACAATAAAGACAATACAAAAAACAAAAAGGAGCAATACTTAAAGCAATAAAAACAAAACAAAAAACATAAAACAATAAAAACAATGCTAAAAACAATACCAAAAACAATAAAAACAATACAAAAAACAATAAAAACAACACAAAAACAATAAAAACAATACATAAAACAATAAAAAAAAAAACAATAAAAACAATACAAAAACAATAAAAACAATAAAACAACAACACATAAAACAATAAAAACAATAAAAACAATACAAAAAACAATAACAAACAATACAAAAACAATAGAAAACAACACAAAAAACAATAAAAACAATACATAAAACAATACAAAAAACAATAAAAACAATACAAACACAAAAAACAATAAAAACAATAAAAACAATACAAAAAACAATAAAAACAACACAAACAACTATAAAAAAAATACAAAAAATAATAAAATAGCAATAAAAACAATACAAAACACAATATTAACAATACAAAAAATAATACCAACAATACAAAAAACAAAAAAAAACAATAAAAAACAATAAAAAACAACTCAAAAAACAATAAAAACAATACATAAAACAATAAAAACAATACAAAAAACAATAAAAACAATACAAAAACAATAAAAACAATACAAAAACAATAAAAATAATACAGAAAACAATACAAACAATACAAAAACAATAAAAACAACGCAAAAAACCATAAGCACAATACAAACAACAATACAAACAATACCTAGAAACTATAAAAACAATACATAAAACAATAAAAACAATAAAAAAACAATAAAAAACAATACAAAAAACAATAAAAACAATAAATAAAGCAATAAAAACAATACAAAAAAATTCAAAAAACAATAAAATCAATACAAAAACAATAAAAACAATATAAAAAAATACAAAAAACAATAAACACAATACAAAAAACAATAAAAACCCAAAAATAACACATAAACAATACAAAAAACAATAAAAACAACACATAAATCAATAAAAAAAACAACAAAAACAAAACATAAAACAATAAAAAACAATACAAAAAACAATACAAAAAAAAATTATACAAAGAACAATAAAAAAACAATAAAAAACAACACAAAAAATAAACACAATACAAAAACAATAAAAAACAATACAAAAACAACAAAAAACAACACAAAAACAATAAAAACAATAAACACAACAATAAAACAATGCATAAAACAATAAAAACAATGCATAAAACAATAAAAACAATGCAAAAAACAATACAAAAAACAATAAAAACGACACAAAACACAATAAAAACAACAGAAAAAACATACAAAAACAATACATAAAACAATACAAAACAATACAAACAACAATAAAAACAATACATAAAGCAATAAAAACAATACAAAAAACAATTAAAAAACAATAAAAACAATACAAAAAACAATACAAAAAACAATAAAAACAATACAATACACAAAAAAAACAATAAAAAACAACAAAAAACAACACAAAAAACAACACAAAAAAACAATACAAAAACCAATAAAAACGACACAAAACACAATAAAAACAACACAAAAAACATAAAAAAAACAATACATAAAACAATACAAAACAATACAAACAACAATAAAAACAATACATAAAACAATAAAAACAATACAATAAACAATAAAAAACATTAAAAACAATACAAAAAACAAATAAAAAACACATCACAAAAAAACAACACAAAAAAACAAAAAAAAACAATACAAAAAACAATAAAAACAATACAAAAAACAATAAAAAACAATATAAAAACAATAAAAACAATACAAAAAACAATGAAAACAATACAAAAAAACATTAAAAACGACACAAAAACAATAAAAAAACAATAAACAAATAACAAAAACAATAAAAACAATACATAAAACAATAAAAACAATACAAAAAATAATACAAAAAACAATAAAAACATTACAAAAGACAATAAAAACAATACAAACAACAAAAAAAAAACAATATAAAGACAATAAAACAATACAAAAAACAAGGAAAACAATACAAAAAACAATAAAAACGACACAAAAAGCAATAAAAACAATACAAAAACAATACAAAAACAATAAAAACAGTACATAAAACAATAAAAACAATACAAAAAATAATACAAAAAACAATAAACACAATAAAAAAACAACACAAAAAACAACACAAAAAACAACACAAAAAAAACAATACAAAAAACAATAAAAACAACACATAAAAAAGTAAAAAACAATATAAAAAACAATTAAAAAAACAAAAAAAACAATAAAAACAATACAAAAAACAATACAAAAAACAATAAAAACAACACAAAAAACAATAAAAACAATACACAAAAAAAAAAAATACAAAAAACAATAAAAAACAATAACAAACAACACAAAAACAATAAAAACAATACAAAAAACAATACAAAAGACCATAATTACAATACAAAAAAAAAAACAAAAAACAACACAAAAAACAATAAAAACAATAAAAACAATAAAAACAATACAAAAAACAATAAAACAATACAAAAAACAGTACAAAAAACAATATAAAACAATAAAAAAACAATACAAAACAATACAAAAAACAATAAAAACAATACATAAAACAATAAAAACAATAAAGAAACAATAAAAACAATACAAAAAACAATACAAACAATACCAAAAAACAATAAAAAAAACAATAAAAAACAATAAAAAACAACACAAAAACAATAAAAACAATACAAAAAACAATAAAAACAATACATAAAACGATAAAAAAACAATTAAAAAACCAATACAAAAAACAATAAAAACAATACAAAAAACAATAAAAAACAATACAAAAAACAATAAACACAACAGAAAAACAATAAAAACTATACAAAAACAACAAAAACAATACATGAAACAAGAAAAACATTACAAAAAACAAAAAAAAATAATAAAAAACAATACAAAAAACAATAAAATACAATACAAAAAACAATAAAAATAATACAAGAAACAATAAAAACAATATTAAAAACAATACAAACAATACAAAAAACAATAAAATCAACGCAAGAAACAATAAAAACAATACATGAAACAAGAAAACAATGCAAAAAACAATAAAAACTATACATAAAACAATAAAAACAATACATAAAACAACAAAAAAACTACAAAAAATAAACATAAAACAATAAAAAAACAATACAAAAAACAATATAAAAAAATTATACAAAGAACAATAAAAAACAATAAAAAACAACACAAAAAAATAAACACAATACAAAAACAATAAAAAACAATACAAAAACAACAAAAAACAACACAAAAACAATAAAAACAATACACAAAACAATAAAAACAATGCATAAAACAATAAAAACAATGCATAAAACAATAAAAACAATGCAAAAAACAATAAAAACAACAATAAAAACGACACAAAACACAATAAAAACAACAGAAAAAACATAAAAAAATACATAAAACAATACAAAACAATACAAACAACAATAAAAACAATACATAAAGCAATAAAAACAATACAAAAAACAATTAAAAAACAATAAAAACAATACAAAAAACAATACAAAAAACAATAAAAACAATACAATAAACAACAAAAAAACAAACAACAATAAAAAACACCAAAAAACAACACAAAAAACAACACAAAAAACAATACCAAACACAATTAAAACAACGCAAAACACAATAAAAACAACACAAAAAAACATAAAAAAACAATACATAAAACAATACAAAACAATACAAACAACAATAAAAACAATACATAAAACAATAAAAACAATACAATAAACAACAAAAAAAACATAAAAACAATACAAAAACAAATAAAAAACACATCACAAAAAAAACAAAAAAAAACAATACAAAAAACAATAGAAACAATACAGAAAACAATAAAAAACAATATAAAAACAATAAAAACAATACAAAAAACAATGAAAACAATACAAAAAACAATAAAAACGACACAAAAACAATAAAAAACAATAAACAAATAACAAAAACAATAAAAACAATACATAAAACAACAAAAACAATACAAAAAATAATACAAAAAACAATAAAAAACAATACAAAAAACAATAAAAACAATTTAAAAAAAACAATAAAAAAACAATATAAAGACAATAAAACAATAAAAAAAACAAGGAAAACAATACAAAAAACAATAAAAACGACACAAAAAACAATAAAAACACTACAAAAACAATACAAAAAACAATAAAAACAATACAAAAAATAATACAAACCACAATAAACACAATAAAAAAACAGCACAAAAAACAACACAAAAAACAATACAAAAAACAATAAAAACAACACATAAAAAAGTAAAAAAACAATATAAAAAATAATTAAAAAAACAATAAAAATAATAAAAACAATACAAAAAACAATACAAAAAACAATAAAAACAATACCAAGAACAATAAAAACAATACAAAAAACAATAAAAAACAATAAAAAACAACAAAAAAATTTAAAACAATACAAAAAAACAATACAAAATACCATAATTACATTACAAACAACAATACAAAACGATACAAAAAACAACACAAAAAAACAATAAAAACAATACAAAAACAATGAAAACAATACATAAAACAATAAAACAATACAAAAACAATACAAAAAACAATATAAAACAATAAAAAAACAATACAAAACAATACAAAAAACAATAAAAACAATACATACAACAATAAAAACAATAGAGAAACAATAAAAAACAATACAAAAAACAATACAAACAATACCAAAAAACAATAAAAAAAAACAAACAAAAACAATAAAAAAAAACAACACAAAAACAATAAAAACAATACAAAAAACAATAAACACAATACATAAAACGATAGAAAACAATTCAAAAACCAATACAAAAAACAATAAAAACAATACAAAAAACAATAAAAAACAATACACAAACAATAAACACAACAGAAAAACAATAAAAACTATACAAAAACAACAAAAACAATACATGAAACAAGAAAAACATTACAAAAAACAATAAAAAATAATAAAAAACAATACAAAAAACAAAAAGATACAAAAAAAAACAATAAAAATAATACAAGAAACAATAAAAACAATATTAAAAACAATACAAACAATACAAAAAACAATAAAATCAACGCGAGAAACAATAAAAACAATACATAAAACAATAAAAACAATGCAAAAAACAATAAAAACTATACATAAAATAAGAAAAACAATACATAAAACAAAAAAAACAATACAAAAAAGAAAAAAAAACAATACAAAAAACAATACACAAAACAATAAAGAAGAACGCAATAAACAATACAAAAAACAATACAACCAATACAAAAACAATAAAAACAAAACACAAACTAATAAAAAACAATACAAAAAACAATAAAAACAATACATAAAACAATAAAAACAATACATTAAACAATAAAAACAATACAAAAGACAATAAAAAACAACACAAAAACAATAAAAACACTACATAAAACATAAAAAAACAATAAAACAATTCATAAAAAAATAAAATACAATACAAATACAATACAAAAACAATAAAGACAATACAAAAAACAAAAAGAAGCAATACTTAAAACAATAAAAACAAAACAAAAAACATAAAACAATAATAACAATACAAAAAACAAAAAAAACAATACAAAAAACAATAAAAACAACACAAAAAACAATAAAAACAATACAAAAACAATAGAAAAAAACATAAAAACAATACATAAAACAATAAAAACAATACATAAAACAATACAAAAAACAATAAAAACAATACATAAAACAATAAAAACCGCACAAAAAACAATCAAAAAATAACACAAAAAACAATTAAAACAATACAAAAAACAATAAAAACAATATAAAAAACAATACAAATAATACAAAAAACAATAGAACCAATACATACAACAATAAAAACAATACAAGAAACAATAAAAAAAACGATACAACAATTACAGAAAACAATATATAAAACAATACAAACAATGCATACAACAATAAAAAATTATACATAAAACAATACAAAACAAAACACAAAATAATAAAAACAATTCATAAAACAATAAAAAAACAATACGAAAAACAATACGAAAACAATAAAAACAATACAAAAAAACAATAAACAACAATACAAAAAACAATAAAAAACAACACAAAAGCAATAAAAACAATACAAAAAACAATAAAAACAATACATAAAACATAAACATTTTTTAATTGTTTTTAATTGTTTTTTATATTGTTTTTTTAAAACAATATAAAAAACAATTAAAAACAATAAAAACAATAACAACAATACAAAAAACAATACAAAAACAATAAAAAACAATACAAAAAACAATAAAAACTATACAAAAAACAATAAAAACAATATAAAAACAACACAAAAAAAACAATAAAAACAATACAGAAACGATAAAAACAATACACAAAACAATAAAAAACAATACCAAAAGCAATAAAAAACAATACAAAAAACAATAAAAACAATACAAAAACAATGAAAACAATACAAAGACAATAAAAAACAACGCAAAAAACAATAAAAACAATACATAAAACAATAAAAACAATGCAAAAAACAATAAAAACAATAAACACAATACAAAAAACAATACAAACAATACAAAAAAAAACAATAAACACTATACAAAAACAATATAAAAAACAATGAAAACAATACAAAAAACAATGCAAACAATGACAAAAAACAATAAAAACAATACAGACAGAATACAAACCATACAAAAAACAATAAAAACAATACAAAAAACAATACAAACAATACCAAAAAACAATAAAAAATAATACATAAAACAATTGAAACAATACAAGAAACAATAAAAAAATACAAAAAACAATAGAAACAATACATAAAACAATAAAAAAAATACATACAACAATTAAAACAATACAAAACACAATAACAAAACAATAAAAAACAATAAAAAAACGACACAAAAAACAATAAAAACAATACAAAAAACAATAAAAACAATACATAAAACAATAAAAAACAATACAAAAACAATAAAAAGAATACAAAAAGCAATAAAAAACAATAAAAAGCAATAAAAACAACACAAAATCAATATTAACAATACAAAAAACAATAAAAACAATACAAGAAACAATAAAAAACAATACAAAAAAAAATAAACAACAACACAAAAAACAACACAAAAAACAACACAAAAACAATACAAAACAATACAAAACAATACAAAAAAACATTCAACAAACAATAAAAACAATATATAACACAATAAAAACAATACAAAAACGGTACAAAAAACACTAAAAAACACAAAAACAATAAAAAACAATACAAAAAACAATAAAACAATTAACTAAAAAAACAACACAAAAACAATACAAAAACCATAAAAACAATACATAAAACAATAAAAAAACAATACAAAAACAATTAAAAAACAATAAAAACAATACAAAAAACAATACAAAAAACAATAAACCACAAAAAAATAAATAAAAACAATATAAAAAACAATGAAAACAATACAAAAAACAATAAAAAACAATACAAAAACAATAAAAAAAACAACACAAAAACAATAAAAACAATACTTAAAACAATAAAAACAATGCATAAAACAATGAAAACAGTAAAAAAAACAATACAAGAAACAATAAAAACAATACAAAAAACAATAATAAAACAATACCAAAAAAAACAAAAAAACAAAAAACAATAAAAACAATACAAAAACAATAAAAACAATACATCAAACATTAAAAATACAAAAAACAATACATAAAAATACAAAAAAAAATAAAAAACAATACATAAAACACTATAAACAATACAAAAACAATAAAAACATTACAAAAAAACAATAAAAAACAACTCAAAAAACAAAAAAAATACATAAAACAGTAAAAACAATGCAAAAAACAATAAAAACAGTACAAAAACAATAAAAACAATAATTAAACAATACAAACAATACAATAAACAATAAAAAAACACAAAAACAATACAAAAACAAATAAAAAACACATCACAAAAAAAGCAAAAAAAAACAATACAAAAAAACAACAGAAACAATACAGAAAACAATAAAAAACAATATAAAAACAATACAAAAAACAATGAAAACAATACAAAAAACAATAAAAACGACACAAAAACAATAAAAACACAATAAACAAATAACAAAAACAATAAAAACAATACATAAAACAATAAAAACAATACAATAAATAATACAAAAAACAATAAAAACAATACAAAAAAAAAAAAACAATAAAAAAAACAATAAAAACAACAATATAAAGACAATAAAACAATACAAAAAACAAGGAAAACAATACAAAAAACAATACAAACTACACAAAAAACAATAAAAACACTACAAAAACAATATAAAAAACAATAAAAACAATACACAAAACAATAAAAACAATACAAAAAATAATACAAAATAAAATAAACACAATAAAAAAACAGCACAAAAAAGAATACAAAAAACAATAAAAACAACACATAAAACAGTAAAAAACAATAAAAAAACAATAAAAATCAATAAAAATAATAAAAACAATACAAAAAACAATACAAAAAACAATAAAAACAATACAAAAAACAATAAAAACAATACAAAAAACAATAAAAAACAATAAAAAACGACACAAAAAAATTAAAAACAATACAAAAAACAATACAAAAGACCATTATTACATTACAAACAACAATACAAAACAATACAAAAAACAACACAAAAAAACAATAAAAACAATACAAAAAACAATAAAAACAATACATAAAACAATAATAAAAATACAAAAAACAAAAAAAAACAATACAAAAAACAATAAAAACAGCACAAAAAACAATAAAAACAATACAAAAACAATAGAAAAAAACATAAAAACAATACATAAAACAATAAAAACAATACATAAAACAATACAAAAAACAATAAAAACAATACATAAAACAATAAAATCCGCACAAAAAACAATAAAAAAATAACACAAAAACAATTAAAACAATACAAAAAACAATAAAAACAATATAAAAAACAATACAAATAATACAAAAAAACAATAGAAACAATACATAAAACAATAAAAACAATACAAGAAACAATAAAAAAACGATACAACAATTACAAAAAACAATATATAAAACAATAAAAACAATGCATACAACAAAAAACAATAATACATAAAACAATACAAAACAAAACACAAAATAATAAAAACAATTCATAAAACAATAAAAAAAACAATACGAAAAACAATACAAAAACAAGAAAAAGAATACAAAAAAACAATAAACAACAATACAAAAAACAATAAAAAACAACACAAAAGCAATAAAAACAATACAAAAAACAATAAAAACAATACATAAAACATAATTTTTTTTTTATTGTTTTTAATTGTTTTTTATATTGTTTTTTTAAAACAATATAAAAAACAATTAAAAACAATAAAAACAATAACAACAATACAAAAAACAATACAAAAACAATAAAAAAAACCACACGAAAACAATAAAAACAATACAAAAAACAATAAAAACAATGCATAAAACAATAAAAACAATAAAAAACAATACAAAAAACAATAAAAACTATACAAAAAACAATAAAAACAATATAAAAACAACACAAAAAAACAATAAAAACAATACAGAAACGATAAAAACAATACACAAAACAATAAACAACAATACAAAAAGCAATAAAAAACAATACAAAAAACAATAAAAACAATACAAAAACAATGAAAACAATACACAAACAATAAAAAACAACGCAAAAAACAATAAAAGCAATACATAAAACAATAAACACAATGCAAAAAACAATAAAAACAATACAAAAAACAATACAAACAATACAAAAAAACAATTAAAACTATACAAAAACAATACAAAAAACAATTAAAACAATACAAAAAACAATGAAAACAATGACATAAAACAATAAAAACAATACAAACAGAATACAAACAATACAAAAAACAATACAAACAATACCAAAAAACAATAAAAATAATACATAAAACAATTGAAACAATACAAGAAACAATAACAAAAAAAATACAAAAAACAATAGAAACAATACATAAAACAATAACAACAATACATACAACAATAAAAACAATACAAAACACAATAACAAAACAATAACAAAACAATAAAAAAAAAGACACAAAAAACAAGAGAAACAATACAAAAAACAATAAAAACAATACATAAAACAACAAAAAACAATACAAAAACAATAAAAAGAATACAAAAAAACAATAAAAAACAATAAAAAAACAATAAAAACAACACAAAATCAATATTAACAATACAAAAACCAATAAAAACAATACAAGAAACAATAAAAAACAATACAAAAAAACAATAAAAAACAACACAAAAACAATACAAAACAATACAAAACAATACAAAAAACAATTCAACAAACAATAAAAAAAATGTATAACACAATAAAAACAATACAAAAACGGTACAAAAACACTAAAAACACACAAAAACAATAAAAAAAAACAATACAAAAAGCAATAAAACAATTAACTAAAAAAACAACACAAAAAACAATACAAAAACCATAAAAACAATACATAAAACAATAAAAAAACAATACAAAAGCAATTAAAAAACAATAACAATACAAAAAACAATACAAAAAACAATAAAACACAAAAAAATAAATAAAAACAATATAAAAAACAATAAAAACAATACAAAAAACAATAAAAAACAATACAAAAACAATAAAAACAATACAAAAAACAATAAAAACAATGCATAAAACAATGAAAACAGTACAAAAAACAATACAAAAAACAATAAAAACAATACAAAAACAATAAAAAACAATACAAAAAAATAAAACAACAAAAAAACAATAAAAACAATACAAAAACAATAAAAACAATACATCAAACATTAAAAATACAAAAAACAATAAATAAAAATACAAAAAACAATAAAAAACAATACATAAAACACTATAAACAATACAAAAACAATAAAAACATTACAAAAAAACAATAAAAAACAACGCAAAAAACAAAAGAAATACATAAAACAATAAAAACAATGCAAAATATCATAAAAACAGTACTAAAACAATAAAAACAATAAAAAAACAATACAAACAATACAAAAAACAATAAAAACAATACATAAAACGATACAAACAATACAAGCAACAATAAAAAACAATACAAGAAACAATAAAAACTATACATAAAACAATAAAAACAATAAATAAAACAATAAAAACAATACAAAAAACAATAAAAAAACAATAAAAAACAATAAAAAAAAACAACACACAAAACAATACAAAAAAATTAAAAAAAAACAATAAAAAACAATACAAAAACAATAAAAACAATACAAACAACAATAAAAAACAATACAAAAACAATTAAAAAACAACACAAAAACAATAAAAACAATACACAGAACAATAAAAACAATACATAAAACAATAAAAACAATACAAAAACAATAAAAACAATACAAAAAACAATAAAACCAATACAAAAAACAATAAAAACAAAACAAAAAAAAACATTATAAACAATACAAAAAACAATAAAAACAATACAAAAAGCAATAAAAACGACACCAAAAACCATAAAAACAATACGTATAACAGTACAAAACAATACAAAAACAATTCAAAAAACAATAAAGTACAAAAAACAATAAAACAATACAAAAACAATAAAAAAACAATACAAAAAACAATAAAAAAACAACACAAAAAACAACACGAAAAAAATACAAAAAACAATAAAAACTTTACATAAAACAATAAAAAAACAACATAAAAAACAATTAAAAAAACAATAAAAACAATAAAAACTATGTAAAAAACAATACAAAAAACAATTAGAAAAACACACACAAAAAAATAAAAACAATACAAAAAAAATAAAAACAATACAAAAAACAATAAAAAACAATACAGAAACAATAAAAACACAAAACCAATAAAAACAATACTAAAAACAATAAAAACAATGCATAAAACAATAAAAAAAATACAAAAACAATAAAAACAATAAAAACGATACAGAAAAAAAAACAATACAAAGAAACAACACAAAAAACAATAAAAACAATACAAAAACAATAAAAACAATACATAAAACAATAAAAACAATACAAAAAATAATGCAAAAAACAATAAAAAACAATACAAAAAACAATAAAGAACAATACATAAAACAATAAAAACAATACAAAAACCGTACAAAAAAAAAACAATACAAAAAACAATAAAAAAAACAAATCAAAAAACAATAAAAAATTAACTCGAAAAACAACACAAAAAACAATACAAAAACCGTAAAAACAATACATAAAACAATAAAAAAACAATACAAAAAACAATTAAAAACAATATAAACAATAAAAACAATACAAAAAACAATACAAAAATCAATACAAAAAACTACACAAAAAAACAATACAAAAAACAATAAAAACAATACAAAAAACAATAAAAAAACAATACAAACACTATAAAAAACAACACAAAAACAATAAAAACAATACTAAAAACAATAAAAACAATGCATTAAACAATGAAAACAATACAAAAAACAATACAAAAAACAATAAAAACAATAAAAAAGCAATAAAAAACAATACAAACAAATAAAACAACACAATAAACAATAAAAACAATACAATAACAATAAATAAAACATTAAAAACAATACATAAAACAATACAAAAAACAATAAAAAACAATACAAAAAACAATAAAAAACAATACATAAAACAATAAAAAGAACACAAAAACAGTAAAAACATTGCAAAAAAAAACAATAAAAACAACGCAAAAAAAAATACATGAAACAATAAAAACAATGGAAAAAACAATAAAAACAATACAAAAACAATAAAAAATACGAAAAACAATACAAACAATACCAAAAACAATAAAAACAATACAAAAAACAATACAAACAATACAAAAAACAATAAAAACAATACATAAAACCATTAAAACAATACAAAAAACAATAAAAAAAACAATAAAAAACAATAAAAATACAACACAAAAAACAATACAAAAAAAATAAAAAACAATACAAAAAACAATAAAAAACAATACAAAAACAATTAAAAAAAACAACACAAAAACAATAAAAACAATACAAAAAACAATAAAGAACAATACATAAAACAATAAAAACAATACAAAAACCGTACAAAAAACTAAAAACAATACAAAAAACAATAAAAAAACAATACAAAAACAATAAAAAATTAACTCGAATAACAACACCAAAAACAATACAAAAACCGTAAAAACAATACATAAAACAATAAAAAACAATACAAAAAACAATTAAAAACAATAAAAACAATAAAAACAATACAAAAAACAATACAAAAATCAATACAAAAAACAACACAAAAAAAACAATACAAAAAACAATAAAAACAATACAAAAAACAATAAAAAAACAATACAAAAACTATAAAAAAACAACACAAAAACAATAAAAACAATACTAAAAACAATAAAAACAATGCATAAAACAATGAAAACAATACAAAAAACAATACAAAAAAAACAATAAAAACAATACAAAAAACAATAAAAAACAATACAAAAAAATAAAACAACACAATAAACAATAAAAACAATACAAAAACAATAAAAACAATACATAAAACATTAAAAACAATACATAAAACAATACAAAAACAATAAAAAAAACAATACAAAAAAACAATAAAAAACAATACATAAAACAATATAAACAATACAAAAACAATAAAAACATTGCAAAAGAAAACAATAAAAAACAACGCAAAAAACAAAAAATACATGAAACAATAAAAACAATGCAAAAAACAATAAAAACAATACACAAACAATAAAAACAATACGAAAAACAATACAAACAATACCAAAAACAATAAAAACAAGACAAAAAACAATACAAAAAACAATAAAAACAATACATTAAACGATAAAAACAATACAAGAAACAAGAAAAAACAGTACAAAAAACAATAAAAACTATACATAAAACAATAAAAACAATACATAAAACAATAAAAACAATACAAAAAACAATAAAAAAACAATAAAAAAACAATAAAGAAACAACACAAAAAACAATACAAAAAACAATAAAAAACAATACAAAAAACAATAAAAAACAATACAAAAACAATAAAAAAAACAACACAAAAACAATAAAAACAATACAAAAAACAATAAAAACAATACATAAAACAATAAAAAACAATACAAAAACAATAAAAACAATACAAAAAACAATAAAACCAATACAAAAAACAATAAAAACAAAACAAAACCATATTAACAATACAAAAAACAATAATAATACAAAAAGCAATAAAAACGACACAAAAAACAATAAAAACAATACATATAACAGTACAAAACAATACAAAAAACAATGAAAAAAACAATAAAGTACAAAAAACAATAAAAATAATACACAAAAATAAAAAAAAACAATACAAAAAACAATAACAAACAACACAAAAAACAACACGAAAAACAATACAAAAAATAATAAAAACAATACATAAAACAATAAAAAACAATATAAAAAAACAATGAAAGAAAAGCAATAAAAACAATAAAAACTATATAAAAACAATACAAAAAACAATAAAAAACAATACAAAAAACAATAAAAACAATACAAAACACAATAAAAAAACAATGCAAAAACAATAAAAACAATACTAAAAACAATAAAAACAATGCATAAAACAATAAAAACAATACAAAAAACAATAAAAAAACAATAAAAACGATACAAAAAACAAAAAAAAAACAATACAAAAAAAATAAAAACAACACAAAAACAATAAAAGCAATACAAAAACATTAAAAACAATACAAAAACAATAAAAACAATACATAAAACAATAAAAACAATGCAAAAAACAATAAAAAAAACAATACAAAAAACAATAAAGAACAATACATAAAACAATAAAAACAATACAAAAACAATAAAAACAATACAAAAAATAATAAAAAACAACGCAAAAAACAAAACAACAATACATAAAACAATAAAAACAATTCAAAAAACAATAAAAACAATACAAAAACAATAAAAACAATACAAAAAACAATACAAGTAATACAAAAAAACAATAAAAACAACGCAAAAAACAATAAAAACAACGCAAAAAACAATAAAAACAATACAAAAAAACAATAAAAACAAACAAAAAACAATACAAACAATACAAAAAATAATAAACACAATACATAAAACAATAAAAATAATACAAGAAATAATAAAAAACCAATACAAAAAACAATAATAACAATACATAAAGCAATAAAAATAATAATAAAACAATAAATACAATACAAAAAACAATAAAAAACAACACAAAAACAATAAAAACAATAAATAAAACAATAAAAAAAACAATACAAAAAACAATACAAACAATTCATAAAACAATAAAAAAACAATACAAAAAACGATACAAAAAACAATAAAAATAACACAAAAAAAACAATAAAAACAATGCAAAAAACAATAAAAACAATACATAAAACAATAAAAACAATACAAAAAACGATACAAAAAAACAATAAAAACAATACAAAAAACAATAAAAAACAATACAAAAAACAATAAAGAACAATACATAAAACAATAAAAACAATACAAAAACCGTACAAAAAAACTAAAAACAATACAAAAAACAATACAAAAACAATACAAAAAACAATAAAAAATTAACTCGAAAAACAACACAAAAAACAATGCAAAAACCGTAAAAACAATACATAAAACAATAAAAAAACAATACAAAAAACAATTAAAAAACAATATAAACAATAAAAACAATGCAAAAAACTATACAAAAATCAATACAAAAAACAACACAAAAAAACAATACAAAAAACAATAAAAACAATACAAAAAACAATAAAAAAAACAATACAAAAACTATAAAAAAACAACACAAAAACAATAAAAACAATACTAAAAACAATAAAAACAATGCATAAAACAATGAAAACAATACAAAAAACAATAAAAACAATACAAAAAACAATAAAAAACAATACTAAAAAATAAAACAACACAAAAAACAATAAAAACAATACAAAAACAATAAAAACAATACATAAAACATTAAAACGAATACATAAAACAATACAAAAAACAATAAAAAACAATATAAAAAACAATAAAAAACAATACATAAAACAATAAAAACAATACAAAAACAGTAAATAAAAAACAACGCAAAAAACAGAAAAATACATGAAACAATAAAAACAATGCAAAAAACAATAAAAACAATACAAAAACAATGAAAACAATACGAAAAACAATACAAACAATACCAAAAACAATAAAAACAATACAAAAAACAATACAAACATTACAAAAACAAATAAAAACAATACATAAAACGATAAAAACAATACAAGAAACAAGAAAAAACATACAAAAAACAATAAAAACTATACATAAAACAATAAAAACAATACATAAAACAATTTAAACAATACAAAAAACAATAAAGAAAACAATAAAAAACAATAAAAATACAACACAAAAAACAATACAAAAAAAACAATAAAAAAACAATACAAAAAACAATAAAAACAATACAAAAACAATAAAAAAAAACAACACAAAAACAATAAAAACGATACAAAAAACAATAAAGAACAATACATAAAACAATAAAAACAATACAAAAACCGTAAAAAAAAACTAAACACAATACAAAAAACAATAAAAAAAACAATACAAAAAACAATAAAAAATTAACTCGAGAAACAACACAAAAAAAAATACAAAAACCGTAAAAACAATACATAAAACAATAAAAAACAATACAAACAACAATTAAAAAACAATAATACAATAAAAACAATACAAAAAACAATACAAAAATCAATACTAAAACAACACAAAAAAAACAATACAAAAAACAATAAAAACAATACAAAAAACAATAAAAAAAACAATACAAAAACTATAAAAAAACAACACAAAAACAATAAAAACAATACTAAAAACAATAAAAACAATGCATAAAACAATGAAAACAATACAAAAAACAATACAAAAAACAATAAAAAGAATACAAAAAACAATAAAAAACAATACAAAAAAAAACAATACAAATAACAATAAAAAACAATACAAAAAACAATAAAAAACAATACATAAAACAATATAAACAATACAAAAACAATGAAAACATTGCAAAAAAAACAATAAAAAACAACGCAAAAAACAAAAAAATACATGAAACAATAAAAACAATGCAAAAAACAATAAAAACAATACAAAAACAATAAAAACAATACGAAAAACAATACAAACAATACCAAAAACAATAAAAACTATACAAAAAATAATACAAAAAACAATAAAAACAATACATTAAACGATAAAAACAATACAAGAAACAATTAAAAAAAACAATAAAAAACAATAAAAAACAATTCAAAAACAATAAAAAACAACACAAAAACAATAAAAACAATACAAAAAACAATAAAAACAATACATAAAACAATACAAAACAATACAAA
Source organism: Euprymna scolopes (assembly GCF_053919585.1). NCBI lineage: Eukaryota > Metazoa > Mollusca > Cephalopoda > Sepiida > Sepiolidae > Euprymna > Euprymna scolopes. The sequence continues at coordinate 199,310,390 of NC_136483.1, forward strand.
AACAATAAAAACAATACAAAAAACAATAAAACCAATACAAAAAACAATAAAAACAAAACAAAAAAATATATTAACAATACAAAAAACAATAAAAACAATACAAAAAGCAATAAAAACGACACAAAAAACAATAAAAACAATACGTATAACAGTACAAAACAATATAAAAAACAATTAAAAAAACAATAAAGTACAAAAAACAATAAAAACAATACACAAAAATAAAAAAACAATACAATTAACAATAAAAAACAACACAAAAACAACACGAAAAACAATACAAAAAAAATAAAAACAATACATAAAATAATAAAAAACAATATAAAAAAAACAATGAAAAAAAACAATAAAAACAATAAAAACTATATAAAAAACAATACAAAAAACAATAAAAAACAACACAAAAAACAATAAAAACAATACAAAAAACAATAAAAACAATACAAAAAACAATAAAAAACAATGCAAAAACAATAAAAAACAACACAAAAACAATAAAATCAATACTAAAAACAATAAAAACAATGCATAAAACAATAAAAACAATACAAAAAACAATAAAAAAACAATAAAAACGATACAAACAACCAAAAAAAAATACAAAAAAAATAAAAACAACAGAAAAAACAATAAAAGCAATACAAAAACATTAAAAACAATACAAAAACAATAAAAACAATACATAAAACAATAAAAACAATACAAAAAACAATGCAAAAAACAATAAAAAAACAATACACAAACAATAAAGAACAATACATAAAACAATAAAAACAATACAAAAACAATAAAAACAATACAAAAAAACAATAAAAAACAACGCAAAAAAACAAAAAAAAACAATACATAAAACAATAAAAACAATGCAAAAAACAATAAAAACAATACAAAAACAATAAAAACAATACAAAAAACAATACAAGTAATACAAAAAACAATAAAAACAACGAAAAAAAACAATAAAAACAACGCAAAAAAACAATAAAAACAATACAAAAAACAATAAAAACAAACAAAAAACAATACAAACAATACAAAAAATAATAAAAACAATACATAAAACAATAAAAATAATACAAGAACCAATAAAAATCAATACAAAAAACAATGAAAACAATACATAAAGCAATAAAAATAATACATAAAACAATAAATACAATACAAAAAACAATAAAAAACAACACAAAAACAATAAACACAATACATAAACAATAAAAACAATACATAAAACAATAAAAACAATACAAAAAACAATAAAAAACAACACAAAAACAATAAAAACAATAAATAAAACAATAAAAAAAACAATACAAAAAACAATAAAAACAATTCATAAAACAATAAAAAACAATACAAAAAACGATACAAAAAACAATAAAAACAATACAAAAAACAATAAAAACAATACAAAAAACAATAAAAATAACACAAAAAAACAATAAAAACAATACAAAAAACAATAAAAACAATACATAAAACAATAAAAACAATACAAAAAACGATACAAAAAAACAATAAAAACAATACAAAAAACAATAAAAAAACAATACAAAAAACAATAAAAACAATACAAAACAATAAAAACTATACAAAAAAGTGATGTAAAAATTTGATTGTTGAAATGTAAAGAAGATAATAAAAGTAATTTTGTTTTCAGTGTCTGAGAATAAGATATTGTTTCATTATTTTTAACAAAATGTGGTGAATTTCTCAAGGCAGACAGAAGTCGAATTCATTCTGTCACAAGAAACTAAGAATTTATAAAGAAGGAGTATTTGCTCAGCGAAGAATATTTCGTGAAGCAAAGGTTGCATAATCACTTCTATTACATCCCTTCATCGGGCATTGTTTTTAATCTCTTTTTTATGAACATGCCTGCCATATTCCCCGACGGAAAGATTTTTCTATTCTCTATTAATTCCCCCCCCCCGCCTCGAGGGCTAATTTAAACAAAGGGTTGTATCGAATATGAGCAAAAAAACCTCTTATTTTCCCAAAAGGGGTACTCTTGATTGAGACAAAAGTACAAATTACTCCAGTTTAGTAGGATATCTCCTTCCCTGACTGAGGACAAAAAAGATGAAGTATGATAACAGGACATATACTACACTTTTTCCTAACCGAAAGTCTTTCATCGCAGTAAAAATTAAATAAAACGAGGATGAATCTATTCAAGAGATGCGCCCACTCAATGTACGCGTTTAGCGAACATTTTAAGCCTGTCGGACCAACCGACGGACAAACTATACGTTGGTGGATGTAAAAATAAAAAGTGCTTTTCAAAGATTTGTGTGACAGACCAATATAAAAAAGTATTTTAAACAAACCCGATGTTACAGGAAAAAGGGCTGTCCCACTTTCCTGTAAATAAGAACATTAGGTAAGTGAAAAATGAGATTAGGATAAACCGAGATTCGAACCTTGTAAGCAAGGTTCAGAAATAGATTTAGAAATGGAATGTTAGAATTTCGCTATTGTTAAATTCCATATAAAATATTTATTGTTTGTTTTGTAAAAAGAATTTGATTGTTCGTTCTTTTATGAAAACTGAATTAAAAATGCCAGCTAAAAAGAATGAACAATACAAATTAAAAATATATTGTAAAAAAATAGGTTAGGTTAAAAAAAATAGGTTAGTTAAGAATTCGTTGTTTTTAGAAGTGTATTTTGGACAAACGTGTGCTTAGCTACGTGAGTTCGTCACGTTTTGAAGCCACACATCTGACGTCATAGCAAAAAGTGAATTCTCAATATAGGAGCTAGTTTTTAGTCAGATCAAGGAGTCGACATTCGAGCAGAGTACGCAGAACAGTTGAGTCTGCTAGTCAGAGAGAGAGAGAGAGAGAGAGAGAGAGAGAGAGAGAGAGAGAGAGGGAGAGAGAGTTGGCGTCAGGGTCCTTTGGGAGTGAAGGAAAGAATATTAAACTATGTAGATCCCGAATTTAAATTCCTGACGTCATCATCATTTCGGAAATAAAGAATCACCATCGATATGTGTAACTGTTTGTCTTCGTGTCGTCATTCAACAATTGAAGGTAATGTGTTAATCATCTCAATATGATCTTTGTATAACCCCCTTCCAAGTAATGTGCCCCCCTCCTCCATCATAAGTAATGACTCACCAGTTTGATGTAAAAGAACGCATTCATTCAAAATGAATTCCCATCTCTCACTCTGTTATAAATGCCATGTCTCCCTCGTCGTTACCTCTGTATTACATGTACCCGATATATGATCCCCAATATGAAACCCCCTGCTATACAACACTGATAGACCAATAAGCAAACAGACAGACTAAGCGACAGACGGCGGACAGAGTTTCTTTTTAGAGCTGCGTGGACATGTCTAGCAATAAAACGAGTTGAGCATTTGAAGTTTTGTGTGAAAGCCAAGCGTCACGGACTGGCGAACGGATCCTCTACAACGGATTTCGTTGCGTTCATTTGACTTTTTTGTGCTTCTAAGTCTTTTCTTTTATTCTTATTCTTGTTTTTTTATGTTCTTTTGTTTTTTTTTTTTTGTATTATTTTATTCTTTTGCTTGAGATATTTATGATTTCCTGTCAGTTTGCATCACGTGACTGCGCAGCTCTGTCGGATCTGTTTTCCATGGATGGGTTCTCTTGGATCTACTTCGCTCACCTGGCCCACATTTTATGGTCAATCTGTTCTGATATTACACGAATAAAATACATAACACGTAAAAGAGGGTAAATGTTAGCCCTGATAGTTCGGGAAAATTACTGCATCAGTGATCACCCTGTTAACTTGTAACATAGATCATATATTGTTTAAAGGAATCTCGGCTCAATAATCTGGAACACAGCGGACGAATTTTCGACACCTAAACAGATCTAACAGGTACGTCTGGACTGATGCAGTAGAAGTAGCAAGAGTACATATCTATATAGTACGAGGTTGGCTGTTGATCATAGCAGCAGTAAGTGTAGAGCATCGGTGTCTTTCTTATTTCTGGTGACGTGGAATAACAAAAATATTTTGAATTTTAATATTTTTCTTAATTCTATTTGGCTTCAAGAGTTATATACTATAAGCGTTTCGCAGACAGTACAAGAGAGAGAGAGAGAGAGAGAGAGAGAGAGAGAGAGTAAAGAGGACAGATGACAAATTAGCAAACAAAGAAATAATCACAAAACATTGAATCGCGAAAAAATAAAATTGAAAAGGGCGTGTGTGTGTGCATCGCGTATAATTTTTTTTTCTGTTTTGTTGCATTAGTTATGTCTACAGGTAAGACATGAAGGTTCTAAGTGCATATATATATATATATATATATATATATATATATATATATATATATATATATATATATATAAGTGACAATGTTTGTGTACATTTCCCTACCAAACTACTCTGTCAATTTTCAGTCTAGAGACTCGAGAATTTGACATAAGGGGTATTGAGATTTGGGAAAATCTTCGTAATCGGTTTTCGGCTAGAAATTTGGCGGTCAAGAGGTCAAAGTTCAACGATTTGACCTTTGAAAATTCTACCAAACTCCTCCGCCAATTTTGGGTCGAAACACTTGAAATTTGAAATGTAGGTTACTTGGATCAAACTTTATAATTTGATTTAAGCTCCCCAAAACAAATGTTATGGGTCAAAATTGGGGTCAAAGTTTAAAAATTTTGACCTCTCAGGTCTCTACAAAATTACTCAGCTAATTTCTGGTCTAAACATTTGAAATTTTACATAAAGGGTATTCAGAGATAGGGCAAGCTTTTTAAGCGGTTTGGATGGAAAATTTGAGCTATCAATTGGTCAAAGTTCCCAAGATTTGACCTGTGCGGTGTCTCGTAAACTACCCAGCCAATTTTGGGTTTAAACATTTAAAATTTATACATAACGTGTATATATTGCCTCCAACTCCACACTGGACTCTGCCAACCAATCCCTCCCTGACTTTCCTTTGCGGACAGACGCAACACTAGACGATCTGAAAATCACTCCTTCTCAGATGCATGCTATCATAAGAAATCTTGACACTGCAAAACCATGTGGACCTGATCTCATCCCGGCTGTGCTATTAAAAAAGTGCTCCGCCGAAGTAGCTCCAGTTCTCTTCAAACTTTACAACAAATGCCTTAATGAATCTTGCTTTTCTGCCTGCTGGAAAACTGCTTCTGTAGTACCAGTTTTCAAGAATTCTGGCGAGAGAACTGACCCAGAAAATTATTGCCCCATCAGTCTCCTCCCACTTTTCGCCAAAATATTTGAGACAATAATTAACCAAGCTCTAGTCCATCACGTTACAGATGCTAAACTTCTGACTGACCAACAATATGGATTTATGCAAGCCCGTTCCACAGCAGATATCCTAACTGCAATCTCAGAACGTATATACCATTCATAGGACAAAGCGGGGAAGGGTAGAGCGGAGCTCTAGATATATCTAAGGCTTTTGGCAGGGTATGGCATGATGGTCTTCTCAAGAAAATCAGATCATACGTCATCACTGGAAGAATAAATAACATAATTAAATCCTTCTTAGATAAGAGAAAGATCCAGGTTGTCCTCAATGGTCGTACATCTAAACAATATGATATAAATGCGGGATTGCCTCAGGGGTCTATCCTTGGACCTGTTATTCCTTATATTCATAAATGACCTCCCTGACAAAATTATCTGTGAGATGGGTATATATGCTGACGACACCCGCTCTATAACAGGCACGACAGGAAAACAAATGAACAGATATCTAAAGAAATGACAGAAACACTAGAGGAGGACCTCCGATCTGTAGTGAAATGGGGGCAAAAATGGATGGTCACATTCAATGCTGCCAAGACTAAACTTGTTTCCTTCAATAATTACAAGAAACCTTCCCTACCCCCAATAGCAATGGCCAATGACGCTTTATGCCCCCTCGACGTAAATAACCCTCACAAACCTGACAAGCAGCAAAATCCCACCCCTTCACAGTTTAGATCCCTAGATGTAAGAGAGCCTTTTACTCCAGTAGTTTCTTCCCCAGAACCGCTAGACTTTGGAATTCCCGGGTCCCTGCTTCTCCAACTGTACTGACACGCAGAAATTCAAGTTTAACGTAAACCAACGTCTTGCTGCCCAACCCCCTACACAGTACACCTGATGCTTATGTCCATGATAGTAGCCCCCTACAACAAAATGGCAATGTGCCTTGTTTGAGGTGAAATTGCAATAAAAAAAAAGATTCAGATATGCGGCAAGCATGAGTTTTGTGAGCGAAAATTTGGCTGCCAAAAGGTTAAAGTTGAAAGATTTGACCTTTTCAGATTCTACCAAATTCCTCCGCCAATTTTGGGTGTAAACCCTTGAAATTTTAGATGTAGGTAACTTGGACATGGGTAAAACTTTTATTTTGATTTTAATCCAAAATAATAAATGTTAAAGGGTCAAAATTGGGGTGAAAGTAAAAAAAGAAATTACCTCTACGGTCTCTACGAAATTAGACAATTTTTTCCTAAACATTTGAAATCTTACATAAAGTGTATTCATATAGGGCCCGAGCAGAGACGGGCTGAACTGCTAGTATCTATGAAAATGAAATTGTGTGTGTGTGTGTGTGCGTGTGTGTGTGTGTGTGTGTGTGTGTGTGTGTGTGCATTTCCCTTCGAAATAACATTGTCAATTTTCAGTCTACAGACTCGAAATTTGACATAAGGGGTATTGTGATTTGGGAAAATATTTTAAACTGTTTTCGGACAGAAATTTGGCGGTCAAGGGGCCAAAGTTCAACAATTTGACCTTTGAAAACTCTACCGAACTCCTCCGCCAATTTTGGGTCTAAACACTTGAAATTTTAGATTCAGGTTACTTAGACATGGATCAAACTTTATAATTTGATTTGAGCCCAAAAAAATAAATGTTAAGGGGTCAAAATTAAGGTCAAAATTTTTATAAAATTGGTTAATGCGGTCACCACCAAATTACTGATTTTTGGTCTAAACATTTGAAATTTTACATAAAGTGTATTCAGACATAGGACAAGCTTTTTAATCGGTTTATGGTCGAAAGTTTGGCTGCCAGAGGGTCAAAGTTCTAAAGATTTAACCTTTTCGGTCTCTAGCAAACTATGCAGCCAATTTTGGATCTAAACATTTGAAATTTTACATAAAGGGTATTCAGACAGTTGAAGGAGTTTACTTGTGCAGACTCTACCAAACTTCTCCGCAAATTTTGGGTGTCAACATTTTAAATTTTAGATGTAGGTTACCTGGACATGCGTCAAACTTTATATATATATATATATATATATATATATATATATATATATATATATATATATATATATGTATGTATATGCATATAAAGTTAAAAGGATTAAAGTACTGACGTGGGCCCGAGCAAAGCCGAGCTGAATTGCTAGTATTAAATAAATAGTGATTTTAAATCAAACGGTAATATAGCCTGAGATCTCATCTGTCCGTCATTGCAATCCCGTTGTTTTTCTCCTGGTAACAATGACTTTGTTTCCTGAATGCCGCATATGACAGTGTATGATCTCCCATAACAGCCAATTTGTTTTTATTAATTAGGAATGCAATTTAAAACTGATTGCTTGGTCGTTTAGTTATGAGATCGATCAAATTTAGTCAGTTACAAAACTCAATCAAATTTTGATTTCTTTTTTTTTCTTTTTAATATCAAGTATATGACGTGTCGCAGCTTGCCCGGTAAATTACTGGCGTGTAGAAGTAAACCTAGTTTTGGACCAGTACTCACCTATTGGCTGATTATTCGACATGACGGCATCTATATATTAATATATAATAACTACCTTTAACGTACTATGTACGTACGTACGTGCCACGGTTTCCAAATGAAAATTATTCGATCAGGATATCCTACTGATTAAAAAGGAGGATAGACGGTGCTAACATACTACGAATATTAAATTAGTGTATAGATATACGTTCATTTAATGTTTGTAGTGTCTTATCACCTTTTACTCTACTTTTTAATAAATAGGATCTCCCGATCACTAGTGAAAAAAATATAAATAAAAATAAAATGTAATGCCAGTTTTGGGCCGTACGTCAAATTGAAATATACCTACTTAGTCTTCTGGCTAAGATCCAAGGGTAGTATCTGTTCTATCTAAATGATATAATGATATTGTGGGGATTCTGTTCGCGTAGCGCGTCAATATAATGGAAATATGTCATAGACTCCTATAAGGATATCCATATTGGAGATAAACCGTAATAACCAGATATATTCTGATATTACATTAACCAGATTACTTCGATAAATACTTTTACAGTAATTTATTACATATGAAAAATGTCGCAGTGGAATTTCCAAAGGCCTCGCTGGTATCAATTATTTCAATACTGGAAACGAGACGTTAATATTTTTCCCATAGAACAGCAAGGTTGCGTGCGTATTATTCCAAACCAAATAATAACAAATTTAAAAACAAATTAAAATTACTTTTAAGATATTAGAATCAAATGCATTTTGTGTTCATGTAAGTTGTATTCGCTGCGCATAGCCCTACTGATGATTGCTGAAAACATGTGTGCTCACAAATCCACACACACACACACACACACACACACACACACACACACACACACACACATTTAAGTGTTTCTAATATTGGGTATATATATATATATATATATATATATATATTTCAGAATAGACAGAACAAATTCTAATAATCAAGTGTTTTTTTTATGATATCCCGAACATTTTATGAATAATTTTTAAATTACGAAGTCTAATAGTATTCTACAAAAATGAGCTTTATAGAAAACTAGCCGGGAGACCCGACGTTGCCCGGGATCGAATGATAATCAATAAATATTTCACACTTCTATATTTTTATTGTCCGCGAGATCCGTGAACTCGCTCGGGAGGAGACTTCACATGCCTCCATACCATAACTTAGTCCAAAATATGTGTTATTCTACATTGCACTCTGTTCCTTTTGTAAAATTATTTTATATAAACTTCTTCCCAGTTAACGAAAAAAATAAAACATTAAAAAATTTACGTATGGGGTTTGAACCTACAAACCACATCATGCAAAAGAAAGAAAGAAAAAAAAAAAAAAAAAAAAAAAAAAACACGTAAATTTTCAAGTCTTATAAAATTCTTTGCAGTTAATGAAAAAATTTTTTTTTAATTTACGTGCGGAGTTTGAAGCTACAAACCATGTCATGTAGAAAAAAAAAAAAAAAAAAAAACACGCTATCAACTTACCCACGGTAGAATTTTGTTGTTCTGGCAATGATATGGAAAAAATTAGTTTACCGATGATAGATAAATTAAAATAACGGTTTCGATTATAGATTATCGGTAATCATCGGGGGCATTCTGAGACAAAATTTAACTAAGATCACTCCCAGACTTATACACTAAAGTTCTGTAAATTTTAAAGAAAACCTGTTCAGCCGTTTCGGAGTCTATAAGGAACAAACTCACATCAGTACACAGAGACAAAGTTGCATTTATATAATTGTAAAGATATAACAAGGGTTAAAAAAACAATACCAATTCAGCCCAATCTCATTATAAATTTATTTCAACCCTGTGCGTAATATATATAACTTAGTAATATATGCAGATTTATAACTTAGTAAATTTACAATTTAGCAATATATTTATAATTAAGCAATAATTTAAAATCAATTAATAAATTATTAGCGGGGATACCTGGCGTTACCCGGGTGTTTGGAGGTTTATGTGGGGGGGGGCAAAGTAAAGAAAAAGCGAAGTAATAACCCTGTTTAAGTATTCAAAAACAAAACGATGTTAAACTTCTTTAAAATATCGGGGGAAAAAAACATCGAACAAATGTAAAACTTCTTTAAAAAAGAAATCGGAAAAACAGAAAGCAAAAATAAGGTAAAAATGATGAACGTGTTCGGAAAAGCGAAAAAAAAATGGCATAAATAACCCTTCGATTCGGTTAAGTCCAGGGTGCGTTTCACCCAGTAGAAAACATCGAACGAAAAGGAACGGTAAAATTCCATTCCAGTTTTTTAAGCAACTACTAAGTAAAGAAAACCCAAACCGGGGTTCCTTCATAACTGTCCCTTGTGAGCGATCCTGGAAACGGTGAAAGTGGTGGCGGGGAAAGGAGGAATTAATTAGAGAGAAAAGATTTTACTACTTCCATTGATTTTAACCGATTTTGGCAGTGAACTCTCAGCAGAAAAAATATAGGAATCTACAATTATCGAGGAAGTGGAAAGGTAATATGCTTATAACACACCTCAGATATTGCGCTGCAATTTGTGCATGTTACATTCGCATGAAATTTCTTGATTTTTAATCCTATTGAGGTCAAAATCATAGGGGAAAAATGAATTCATTTTATATGTAATATATAAAAAATGTGTGTTTGTTTCCATTATTCGGCTCACAATTCGAAAAAATGGTTGATTCTATATAACGTCCTAACATTGCTTCAATTTCCAATATTTCTTAAAGCAAAATTTATTCATTCACGGTATTCATTTGAATGCAAACGGTGAGTAGTCGTTGGGGCAAAATCTTTCCAATAGCGTGAGTGCGGAAGCAATTCGAAGTGCAATTAATGTAGTGTTGCCATCGTAAGGATCGACTTGTGAGACGGTGCATTGCCTTGGAGAAATCCCACGTCTTTTTTATTGTTCACGTTTTTCTTTTTTTCTTCTTTTCTTTTTCTTTTCTTTTTTTTCTTTTTTTTTTGTCTTGGATGGTTTCTTCCTTTATATACACAATACTTCTAAATAGTTTTTTTGTATCCCAAAATGCGAAGGTCAAGACCTTACCTGTTGATGTCTGTATCTTTGGTTGCTTTGAAAAACTTTCACTTACTGCTATCAACTTAGCTAACTGACGAGTGAACTGATAGATCCATGTTTCATCCATTCTCACACATTAACATAAAACTTCTATTTCTTGTGTTAAAACTATTGCCAACAATGCTCCGAGTCCTCTACGTGTAGTTTTGTGAACCGACTGTGAGCAAACGCGGCACCCACTTTGAACAAAGCTTTTTCATTGTCAAATGTTTATGTAGAATAATGAATACATCGATTTCTAATATTTTTAACACTTTTGCTAATCTCACAATTAACCTTTTTTGTACCAATGTTCCTTAAATGGAACATAGTTTTCAACATACTATAGAAATTGTAATTTTGCTTAAAATTCAATTTTTATAAGTTATTTCTATTAAAGTAGCTTCATTTTACTCCAGATTTATGAAAACTTTTATAAATTATTCTTATAGTTATATTTAAAGCAAAATTACAATTTCTATAGTATGTTGAAAACTATGTTCCATTTAAGGAACATTGGTACAAAAAAGGTTAACTTACAATTAACTTACAATTAACTTACAATTAACTTACAATTAACTCACAATTAACTTACAATTAACTTACAATTAACTTACAATTAACTTACAATTAACGAGCGTCAAAAAAAAAAATCAAATTTGTGGGGTTTTATTTTTAATGACTAATGCCAAATTTGAACAATCAGAATGTTCAGCATTATTTGTGTAGGATTTCGTGTCAAAGGTCAGTATATCATCCCTTAATTACTGTTATTAAGTCATTGCTTTGCTTGAATAATATTTTCTCATCAACATACGAAATTTAGACTTTTCCATTGATTTGAACATTTGCAACACTAGTTTCACAAAAAGTTACTGAATTTTACAAACTAGCAGGCCGCCCGGCATTGCCCGGTCGTAAAAAAAAAAACGCATAAACATTATATTTTAATTAATACACACGCTGAGACATGTGCAAGCGAGTGTTATGCTTTTTTCTAAGCAGTTTACTTTTTGTAAGGAAAAAATAAAAAATACTCGAGCTGAGATTGAAACCAAAACGTAAAGACAGTGAGTCAAGTACGATAACCATCAGGCCAGCTTGACACGATTTACACAGTGTTTTCAAACTTACTGATTCTTACCATGAAGGCTTTCCACGTTTCAAGGCTGCGCATACGTATTCATGAAACAGTTGACAAACAGAGAAAAATCCAACGACTCTCACGTATCAATTTTTTCAATTTTTACCTGTTAGTGGCCCTTTTTTCCGGATGCAAGCGAATTAAAAAGTTTTCTACGTGTTTGAATATTCTATACACCAAATTTCAAGCCAGTAGATTAAAAATTCGTTGAGTATATAGGTTGAGAAGTGTTCTCCTGCACATTCTCACTTTTATAGATTTACTAACAGGCCGGCCGGCGTTGCCCGGTCATAAAAGACACAAAACTATTATATTTTAATTCATACAGAAACTGAAACACGTTATGGTCTTTCGTGTGGTTTCAAGTGAGGGCCACACCATGACACCTCGCATCTTCGAAAGTCAACATCAAAGTGTACCCAGATGTGCTGAAGAGTGTGGTGATGCCCTGCTGCAATCAGGTGGCCGCTGAGTGTGACAGCAGGACTCGGAGCTGGCCACAAGTCCAAAGAGACCTAGACTTGGCTTCAGAAGGAGTGCTACGACTTTATACCCGTCTGTCATTCTCACCCCCCCCCCTCGACCTGAACCTGCTGAACTATTTCGTTTGGTTATACGTCGAGAACATCACCAACATGACCTCCCGTAATACCAAAGCCAGCCTGATCGCCGCAATCTGCCGGCGCTTGTGGAAAAGGCATGCTCCCAGTTCCGGACCCTATCGAGGCGGTGATTTGGGCCGAAGGCGGCTACATTGAATAGGTGTCAGCTCTACTACATAATCAAGTTAAATGAATTGATTTTTTTTTTAGCGTAGTGTTGTTTTCTGTAGTGTTGTTTTCTTTAAGGCGACAATTTTATCGTTCCACCCTGTACTATAACCAATTCAACATTTGCAAGATCCCAATTAATGCAAAATACTCTTTGCAAGATGAACACAATGTTAAAATATTTTATATAATAATAAGTGTGACCAATCAGATTTAAGTATAATCTTCGTAATGATTATGCTGTTCGACATTTTGGCAGACATACGTCATAAAAAAAGTGATTTTTTTTCAAACAGTCTTACACTCAAGCAATCTTCATTGGAACGTGGGGAGGGGAAGGGATAACATTAAAATGTTTTGAATCCCAATACTCAGACATTTCTCAATCGATGCCTTAACATAAACATGGATTCCATGAACAAAGGCTCTTTCCTAGAACTACGATTATTACGCAACTGTCCGAATTATTGCAATACACATATTAACCCTTATTTTAGAGTGGGCTCCGATCCTTGATATGTGGTAATCCCTTTGTAAAAAAAAAAAAAAAAAAAAAAAAAAAAAAAAAAAGAGAGAACTTTTAAAAAGTTAACATTGCATTTTTCAGCGTTTCCAAAATATTTGAATAATATCTTATTTACATTTCTGACTTTTTGAGATGATGATGGTATTATTTGACTTTTTGAGATGATGGTATTATTTGGCTCAATCGGACTAATGTTCTCGTCTGAAGTGTTATTTGCACAACGTTAACACTATTTTCTCCTTTGCCAAATATGCCGACTTGTACACCAGAAGAAGGTCGGAGGTTACATCGGCCGAAACGTTTTGCAGATAACACCCAATATGAGAACAATAGTCCGGTTAATCCAAATAATCCAAATCATTTATTGAATTAATTTAAGTAAAAATTTAATATTTTAATTTTAAATATTAATTAATTACGAAATACTTTATGTTTATATTTTATTTTCTGAATATAAAGTGCCCCAGACTGCCCCACTAGTATTCTCCCCTGAGTTTTTTTTTTTTTCTAATTTTATATTGTGACCCTGAATATATATATTTCATGGGCCCGAAAGGAGTCATTAGGCTCACTCTAAGAAACGTTTGATTAAAACAAAAGCTGGTGCGTAGAGTCGACAGATCGACTTTTAAAGAAAATATGTATCATTCTAAGCAAAAACGATATTACGTACTTAATTGCCATGTCGAAAATAGTAATACATCCAAAAATTACGAAAATACAGCGGGTAAAAAGTTAATTACAGTTAAAAGTAATCTTTACAGATATGGGGTAAAATTGCATTTTTCTTTGATGTTATAAAGTAAACGATCAAGAGTTGACACACAGGGGAGATAATTCAGAACGCAAAATTTAGATTACACCATAGTGGCTTTTAATATTTGTAGCCTATAGCGATAGATTTTTATTTTTTTAATTTTTTTTTACTAAAAACACAATAGCAGTCGTTCTACGCGATGAGTTTTCGTAATTTTGGGATATATTATTATTTTCGACATGACAGTTAAGTACGTAATATTGTTTTTGCGGAAAATTAAAAGAATATTTAAAAATGGCTATGACGATCAAAAGTGCCCAAACGCTGATAATAAATAAATGGTTAAAATATGTATTTTTCTGGTAGCCCCTCCCACGTCCCTCCCATAAAAAAGGGGAATTTTTCGGTTTTCTCTTTTCCAATTCGAAATGTGGTATAATTCTCTCCCCTCTTTCGGTTAAAACAAGAATACCTCTTCGGTGCGGGGTGCTTACCATCATCACCATGACAACCAAAAAGCTGTTGAAAAAAAAAAAAAAAAAAAAAAAAGAACGAAAAAAGCGGAGGAGGAGGTTGAGTGGGAGGGAAGGCCATTTATGGCGAATTCTCGCCCGGCTCGGTTTCCAGCCGGGAGAAATAACCCCAGCCGGCGAGATTTGATACGAGAGTTATCTGGGCCGTACGGTGCGCGCCTGCGAGTAAAATGGGGCTTCGGGTGGGTCTAGGTGGATGAGGGAGGGGTCGAAGAAAGCGAGTAGAGTGGGGACATCGGGTGGCTCAGTCTGTCTGGTGGAGGATATGGGGGAGGAGGGCTCGGGTCTACGACTACTGACGTCACAGGCGCATATTAATTACATAAATCTTTTTTTCTCTGAAGAATACCGAAGACGCCTTCTTTTACCAAAGCATGTTGACGATAGAAGCCATTCTGTAGCGCATTTTTTTAATCCAGGTAATCAAAACAGAAGGGGTTGCTCTGTGCCCACGCGTTCTTCCACTGTTCGACTCGTAGAAAAGGGAACGGCGACTAGGTGTTATTTTCTTTGAGAATTGCACTGTTCCGGAATTTCACTCATACAAAAAATGGATCGCCAACGTCCGAATTCTTTCTATAAGGTTGACAAGAAAGTTCTTGCGGTTTTTAACTTTTCAATTCAGATGAACATATCTCGGCTTAAACAAAAGTTTATTGATCAAAATAAGCACCATCAGAATCAACACACTTTTGCCAATGCAAAACAAGTGTATTTAAGCCAGTAACGTAAAAAGAATCTTGCGTTCTGGTGGCGACGAAGTTGCTGATTGTATTTTTGATATCGCTAATGTTTTTTACGCATTTCTCAAAGTTGTCAGGATACTTGAAAAGTGGTAGTCGGTAGGTGAGGGGTCTGAGGAGTATGGTGGATGAGGCAGAGATTCGTAGCCCAATTCGTTCACCTTCTGCAGGGTCGACTTAGCAACATGCAGCTGGACATTGTCGTGGGGGCGAATTGAGCTTTTTCTGTTAACTAATGCTGGGTGTTGTTGTCAAAGTTTCTGATGCATTTCATCCATTTGTTGACAGTACTTGTCCGCCGTAATGGTTTCGCCTTCCAAAAACTAATGCAATGCATAAGACCGGTTATAGACCACTAAACAGCACGCATGACCTTCCTCTGGTGCAACTCTGGCTTTGGGAAGTGTCGTGGAGCTTCGTCGGCGTCTAACCACTGAGCTGAGCATCACCGATTGTCGTAAAGAACCCACTTTTCATCGCAAGTCACCACTCGGTCGAGAAACGAGTCGTTCTTGATGCGTAAAAGAAGGGAATATCACACTTCATAACGGCGTTTCTTTTGATTGTCGCTCAATTCTCGTGCATAAATTGGCTTCAACATCCAATGGCCGACCACTACACTCATCATCTTCAAGACTCTCCTCGCCGCCATGAAATTTCTTAAACCACCATTGTACTGCGCGTCCAGTAGTGATTCCTGTGCAAAATGCTTTGTTGATATCGCAAGCTGTTTCAGCAGCTTTTTCGGCCTAGCTTGAATTGAAATAAGAAAATTGTACGAATTCGCTTTTTTTCCATGTTGTATTAACGTTCTGAAAAATTTATTATATTATAATATAGATTATATATTATAATATAGATTATATATTATAATATAGATTATAATTTAAATTATAATTTATAATATAGATTATATATTATAATATAGATTATAATTTAAATTATAATTTATAATATAGATTATATATTATACTATATATTATAATTTAAAAAGATTAGATAGATCGAAAAGCGCCTTTTAAAATGATTATAGCAGTATCATAACGAAAACTTATTTGAAATCCAAATTAAAAATTCCGCTAGAACTTTCTTCCCAGCCTCGTATTTTTAACAAATTAAAACAATACCCGTCTCAGGATGAGTAAACTTAATTCGTGAACAGTCGTCACTATTATGTCTCTTTACAGAAATAAAAATCCATATGTAAACTTATTTCTAGAATCCTTATTCTAATTTTGATATAAATCAATTTAAGTTTAAAGCAGTCTTAAAAAAAAAAATTGGAGATCGGGGAACACTTTCCAACCGGTGTCAGAACCGGCCTTAGACATAGGCAAATTCGGCAGCCACCTAGGGCCTCTGATTTTTTTTTTGGGGGGGGGGTCTCGCACACGAATAATAATAAAAAAAAACAATTGCCGCTTCTACAATATCAGAATGAAATTTCGCAAATTGTAAAACAGAATTCCACATGAAAACAATGGTATCTACGTATTCTTCGTATTTTTAAGATAATTTTATCAAAAAATGACGAAAATCGATAAGGTAGAAAAATATTTATCAAAGAAAATAGAAAATAGAATATGATGAAAACGATCGTATTTGCTGACACCGGAGAGTTCAAAAAGGAGGTAATTTTCCGTTTTGATTTATTTTATAAAAAAGATGTCCGCAATTTTTCACCTACTAATACGATTAAGTTTTTTTTTTTAATAATTCAGTAATATTCAGGTAATTCCGACTGCATAATTTGGAAGTTAACATCACAATTTATTAGAATTGAAAAAAAAATCAGTAGAAACCATTGTTTTTTTTTTAATCTGAAAACTCCATTTATCGACTACAAAACTTCATCCTGATAGTGCAGAAGCGGCAAACACTTTCTATACATAATGCTAATGATGCATAAACCAAAATATAGGCGTGTGATATCAACGCATATTTACTTGCATACAAACTTGAATACCTACTAGACACCGCCCTCAGGTGTCTTCGGTCTCTCTGGAAAGGGGTTTGTCAGGGTAAAGATCCTGACAGGAGGATACCTCAAACAGGAAGTAAACCCTGACCAAATATTCAAAAAAGACAAAATGAATAAAAGTAAAAACAGAAGAAAATACTGGCAGGCCGGCACCCAGGATAAAAAGGGCCCCTCAACGGGTAGAGCTAAGCAATGGTGCAAACCTTCATTTCTCTTATAGTTACAATATTGCAATACCAGACAAACCGGGATCAGCCATCAGGCCTTGATTAAAAAGACTCTGGCCCCCTACCACCAACAACTGCAGCACAGCAACCAATAAAAAAAAAGGATTAAAAGCCCCGCCATTGAATGTTGCTCAAAAGAAGTTACTGCTGTTTTGCTATCACTATTCCAAGTTTGAAAAGTTGAGCAAAACATCAAATCAAATGTTACTCATGAGTATAGCTATAACAATTCGTATAGTATTGACAATTCTGATTACTGTTGCATCGAGGGAAAGAAGTTTTTCCAAATTGAAATAAATTTAAAAAAATATATTTGAGAACGACAATTACGCAATTACACATGAATTGTCTGGCAATGATATATATCAAACGAGATATCGTCCAGTCTCTGGATTATTCACAATTTATTCGTAATTTTGCGACCATCAAAGAACGAAAATTTGATTCTTGTTGAAGGTTTATGACATCTGCACGAATATGTTTGTATAAATTTCAATTATTTGTTGATTTAGATATAAATACAGTTTTTAATAAATTACGTAATTTTATTTTTTCGGCATTTAGGTTTTATTTCTCTATTTCATTTGGGCCCACCAAATTCACTTCGCATAGGGTCTCCAATTACCAAAAGGCCGGCTCTGCTGTTGTTTAATGATTATGGAATAAATTTAATGCTAATCTGAAATATTTGAACTTATGCACATATTATGCATCCTAAATAAATAAGTCTTAGAAGTGTCTTTTTTTTATATCAGCCAAAGGAGGTAGTGGTGATCAAATCATAAAACATGGCTTCAGTTCGCAGTTTGAAATTTCTGAGAAAGTAGTTTGTTAGATTTGTTAGGTTCAAAATCGAGTTCAAGGCAAACCGCGAGGCGAGCAGTTTAACCCTCTCGGTTGCCACGTAAACTACATCATTGTGATTGGACCCTGGTGGGGGGCGGAATTGTTGATTGCCAGATATTCACCATACTATTATAAATTTCCAGAAATCGCGAGTTCCTAATTTCTGCGAGATGCTAACCAATGGCTGACAGGTTGATCGCAATAAAGGCGGCAGTAGTGGTCAAGGTAGTTT
Organism: Euprymna scolopes; assembly: GCF_053919585.1. Classification (NCBI taxonomy): domain Eukaryota; kingdom Metazoa; phylum Mollusca; class Cephalopoda; order Sepiida; family Sepiolidae; genus Euprymna; species Euprymna scolopes. The sequence goes on from NC_136483.1 coordinate 199,328,929, forward strand.
CAAGGACGTGGTACGTTTTCATTAACGACTATTCCATCCTTATCCTCGGGTGGCAATTGTCCTTTGAAAGTGGTTACTTATTAGCATGAAAAATATTATGCATGTAAATATCCCAAGCTCATATTTATAACTTGCGCATGACATACTAAAACAACTTTTACTTCAAGCTGAAGCTTGACAGATCTTTCGTTTTTGTTAACTCCTTACATAAAGTGGCTTTACGCCTTGTCTGCGGCGATTTCCTTAAAAATCTTGGAACAGTGCTTGATAAATTTTGTTTCAGGAGTGACGTTGCTGATTGCATAAACTGTTTCACAAAATATCAGTAGCCTAATTTCATAATGGTTTCTGTTGTCTTTCGAAGCAGAAGGCGGTCACACATTCATTAAAAAGAAATTAGCACACGCCATATTTGAAATAGATTTAGGTAATTTTGTTTCTATTCTTATTAAGTCACAACTCGTTCACTTACACGTTTTCATTAGAGTCATACGAAATGAGAGAGAGAGATGGGAGAGAAAGAAAGAGACGAAGAGAGAGAGAGAGAGAGAGAGAGAAAAGGGGAGAAAGAAGGGAGTGACATCCTTTTAAAAGATTTCGAAAATGTTAATAGACCAAATACCTTAATTAGTCAAGCATCGGGCAATTAGGATATTATATTTTGTTCGGAAAGATTAACACCATAAAAGTCGACAAAACATCTTGAACAGATGAAATTGAATGCCTCTCACAAGATCACGATCTTAGCTTTGTTGTGTCTGTTTTCTCGCGTATCAACTCTTTTGCATGTATATAATGCTGGCGTATCAATAATTTGTTGTTCTGCTTTTACGGCATATCGAGCTTTTTTTGTTCAATATTTATACGGAATCACAAAACGACACCGCGGAATCTAGGTATCTATAAAAGTGAAGTGTCTGTGTATCTGTGTGTTTGTGTGTCTATGTATGTACATTTCCCTACGCAATAACTCTGTCAATTTTTAGTGTTCAGACTCGAAATTTGATATACAGGGTACTGAGATTTGGGAAAATTTTTGTGATTAGTTTTCGGCCAGAAATTTGGCTGTTAAGGGATCAAAGTTCAACGATTTGACATTTGAGAACTCTACCAAACTCCTCCGGCAATTTTGGGTCTAAACACTTGAAATTATAGATATAGGTTCCTTGGACATGGATCTAACTTAATAACTTGAGTTGAGCCCAAAACAATAAATATTAAGGGGTCATAATTGGAGTCAAAGTATTAAAAAAATTGATCTCTGTGGTCTCTACCAAATCACTCAGACAATTTTTGGTCGAAACATTTGAAATTTTACATAAAGGGTATTCAGAGATAGGGCAAGTTTTTTCATCGATTTAGGTCGAACATTTTTAGTTACCAATATATAAATGTATATATGTATGTATGTATGTATGTATGTATGTATGTATGTATGTTTGCATGTCTGCCTTAAACTTTCGACAGAGGCGACGGATTTTACCAAGATCAGTATCGTTTTGAAGTTCGACCTTTCTGGCGACAAATACCGAAAAATTGGCTAAAAACATTAATTGCTTCACATTCAACTGGGCATTTTTCTACAGGGGGGGGGGCTTTTTCGCCGATATTTTTAAAAGTCATCCTCTCCTTTCGATTGTCTATTCTTAATTTAAACATAAGTCACTTCCGGTTTGGCGGTGGTCGTAACAGCAAAGACGTCAAGTTTTCTTGCCCCCGTTCTTTTCTTCCGGAGTTGAGCCTGCCTTTCTACTACCACTTTTTTTTCTCAACAGACACATCCAAACACCTGGGTAACGCCGGGCTGAAATGCTAGTCGTTAATAAAATTCACAATCCTTTCTGTAACTCTACCGTATTCGTCACAAATAAAATTCAATTTATAACTGACTTATCCACCAAGTATCAGTCATGAATATCCAACAGTTTTTGCTTTATTATCTTTTTTTTAATGTTCATTCTGTCTTTGAAAGGATTAATTACTTAGTTATGAATGTTACGGCATATCGACCAGTTTAGGTTAATTAATGCGAAAGCGTAATACCTACAGCAAACAATTCATCCCATTTAGAAGTATTATGTATTATGTATTAGCACAACAATGAAAGGATGTGAGTTGTTAAGAATGCAAGATGAATGCGAAAAAAAAAAGCAAAAGAAAAAAAATAAAAATAAATAAAAACACGATTATAAAGTAATATAGGCAGAATTCGTTTAGAAACAAGACGAACCTACGTATTTAAATTTGACTCTTACATGTAGACATTTAGGAACTCTCTCTCTCTCTCTCTCTCTCTCTCTCTCTCTCTCTCTCTCTCTCTCTCTTCCTCTCTTTCTCTCTCTGTCACTTCCTCCCTCCCTCTCTCTCTTCCTTTCTCTCTCCGACTCTGCTTCTCTCTTACTTTCTCTACTTCTTCCTCTCACTCTGTTTCTCCCTCTCTCACTATCTACATCTCCTACTCGCTCTACATCTCTCTGCCCGATTAGCACACGTGAGATAAATTAATAAGCATGTATTTACTAATCCGTCTTATAGTTCATTATTACAGAAGAAGGTGTTAAATATAACATGCCCCCCCTCTCTCTCTCTCTCTCTCTCTCTCTCTCTCTCTCTCTCTCTCTCTCTCTCGTACTAATACACTTGTGGTAAATAAATAAATATAAATCTATCACAAACGTTTTCTAATTATTGCAAAGTTATAACTAACCAAACTGCAAAAGAATAAAACGTTAAATATAGCATCATCATCTCTCTGCCCTCTCTCCCTTTATCTCTCTTTCTTTCACACTCACTCTTTTACCTACTCCCCCTCTTTCTTCCCATGTGTCCGAATAATAATGAACTCTTCCGGTGCTTGGATTCGATCTTGAGTCCTGCTCGCTATTATTCTCTTCCATGTCTTCCAGTATTTTTCTTGTTTCTTGAACAGTTTTTAAAAAGTATAGGTTTTAGTATTTACATATTTATAAAAGGTACTTTGTTTGTGTGTGTGTGTGTGTGTGTGTGTGTGTTCGCTATGGACTCCAAAACGGCTGAGTTGGTTTTTATGAAATTCCCACAAATGTACTTAATGTGCCTTGCAGTGTTCATGTATCGGAATGTGTTCAATAACTATCGATAATCGATAATCGATAATGGAAAAAATCCCTGTAATAAAAAAGGAACCTGCAAATGTTGACGAAAGTTGACACTTTTATACAACCTAACATCGTAAGTACATTTGAGAAGTTTTATCATCACACAAGCAGAAGGGCTCGGTGTATAAAAGCAACAGTAGGTTACTTAATAAAACAGGATAGCGTTCGAAACGAATGCTTTTATTTAGAACACAATCGAACCATGATACTTGTCATTTACATTTTAAACTTTTAATTCAAGGCATTATAAAATTTTATTTAATTAAAAAAAATTTTTTTTATAAAATCAGCAGTCGTTTCTCTACAGTGCAATGTAGACTACAATATATTGTGGACTAAGTCACCGCTCGGAGGCACGTGAGCATCCTCCCGGTGCAACGCGGTGGATTTCTGAGTAGAGCAGGCAATCGATTAATTTGATTGACGAATGGGCGATTTCACCGATTTCGATGACAATAAAAGTATTAAAAGTGTGAAATATTCATTGATCCTCATTCAATCCCGGGCAACGTCGGGTGTCCCTACTACTTCTATATACAGATGCATTCTTCATGTCGACATAACTACAAAAGAAAAGTGCATTCCTCTTATCGCTAGAGACGAACAAAACCTTTCGGATAACAATCGTTGCTGACATGTAATTGCCACATGTGCCCTTTTTGCATTAGATTTTTTTTTTATCCTCAGATCCTTTACGAATCCGTCTTATATGGCGTTGTTATAATGACTCTTCTGAAATATCGCACCTGCTCGCTTTCACGCTATTTAAATTTTGATCCTGTCTAAAGTTGTTATCTATTGGCCTTGATAGGATGCATGTTGTCAAGGGTCTACATTGAAAACAACGAAAACGAGAACGACCAAACGGATCCACCAAATAGCATGACATGACGAAATGATACCATGACGTAATAAAGGCTCTTTTCTTTATTCAGTTTTTATTCTTATTCCCACAAAACAAGACCTATTGCCACTTGGACGTTAGGTACCATTACTTTGCTATTGAGCTTGTATTTATTTGCTTCCCCACTGAGCGAATTATGCACAAGGCCGTTTTTTAAATGTGGAGAGATTGGGGAAATGGGGACCAGCTCCCCGGGGAGTAGGGGAATTGGATAGCGACATTTGGTATGAAGGGTTTCTCCTACATTGACCAATAACTGATTGCCACAAGAGCAATGGTAAAATTTGTTCCATAAGTTCGGATATATCAATTTTTTAATCTGTAGACCAAAAAGTGACAGAGTAGTTTGATAGAGACACACGCACACAGCCATATATATATATATATATATATATATATATATATATATATATATATATATATATATATATATATGCACGCGTGCGTGTGTGTGTGTGTGTGTGTGTGTGTGTGTGTGTGCTAGTGGGCTGGTTCGTCGTTACACTATATTTAAATTTCAACATGTTAGTACGACCAGAGAAGCAAAAAAAAAAAAAAAAAAAAAAAACCGAGAGAATTCCAAAGAGAGTGAAAAAAACTATAAGAATGGAAGTCTTTTCAGCATTCTGGGATCTCTACACTGAAGAGGTGGGATGTTGCTGATGTCGGGTTAATAAACGAGCATATCTAACTATATATCTATCTATCTATATAGTACTAGCAGGCCGCTCCTGAAAAAAATCCTGAAAAAAAACCCTTGAAAACTTGGAAAAAAAATAGGGAACACAGAAATCAGAAGGTTGGCTGAGACGATAGAATAAAAATAAAAATAATAATAAAAATAATGAAAATAATAATAAAAATAATAATAAAAATAATAATAAAAATAAAAATAGAAAAATAATGAAAATAATAAAAAATAACAATAAAAATAATAATAATAATAATAATAAAAATAATAATAATAATAATAATAAACATAATGACAAAAATTATAATAAAAATAAAAATAAAAATAATAATAAAATAATAATAAAAATAATAATAAAATAATAAAAATAAAAATAATAATACAAATAATAATATAAACAATAATAAAAATGAAAATAATAATGAAAATAAAAATAGAAATAAAAATAATGATAAAAAATAAAATAATAATAAAAATAAAAATAATAATAATAAAGATAATATTAAAAATAATGATAAAAATAAAATAATAATAAAAATAATAATAATACAAATAATAATAAAAACAATAATAAAAATGAAAATAATAATAAAAATAATGAAAATAATAATAAAAATAAAATAATAATAACAATAAAAAAAAATAATGAAAACGGCAGAAGTTTTAAAGAACACCTTTGCATGCAGAGACTAACGAACATAAGCAACGGGCAAAGATGTAAAACACAAAGATACGCCATGTGGAATCAATAAAATTGAAAACTTTATAATTGGAGAGAATAGCCTAACCAAACCTCCACTGAATGAGTGCGAAGTGGACTGGGGCCTTGGCGAGGCTTACCGCTACAAAAATTCAATGGTCGCTGCTAACGAGAAAACAATAGTAAACGTCTGTTGCGATAAGACAAATATAATTTGCAAAGATTATCGAAAGAGGTGGAGAGTACTGGAAACTTGATGATATTTGTTGTCACAGATGATTGATGATGATCTATGCAAAACCCTCTGTTGAATAATAATAATAATAATAATAATAATAATAATAATAATAATAATAATAATAATAATAATAATAATAATA